>NC_000072.6:65577039-65677039 GCF_000001635.26 Mus musculus | reverse complement strand
AAGAAAACTAAAGTAGATGTTTGATAAGTTAACTATATACATTTTACCACTTTGTGGGCTATAAAATGTCTCTTGCCCTCAGGATATAAAGTAAATAAATTACTTAATAAAAGAAAATAAAAATAAAGGAGATACTTGTTAAAGAGGTTTTACATGTGAGTCTAATACACTTCAGAAAAATATTTAAAACGGTAAATACATGTCATTCAAATTTGCAGTAGGAATAAAAAACAACAAATAAGAAACTAAAATTATTCACCAATTACCTAAAATCTATTTCCAAAAGGTGGAAGGAATAACAGGATTTAACCCTGAGCTCTTCCTGCTTTTGTCACAGCACTGAGGACCACAGGTTTAAAGTGAAGCTTAGATGGAGCCTTGCTCCATGAGCTCCTTAGCAACAGTGGCATTGTTGCAAGGCCCAGTGTTCAGCGGTGCTCTACTCAGACCTGTTCCTTCATCCTAACAGGATGAGGACACAGAGCTATGCTTCCCCTTTCTCTGCACCCATCAAATTTTCTACTCTTAATTTCTAAAGGGCAAAAGAAGCATTTTTAAAAAAATTTTTTTTTAAATTGTATCATATACAATTTATGCTTTTCAAATCTTTCAGAAGAGTGATATTTGTGGAGTTGGTCTTGGCAGCTTTTTTATTAGCCTGGAAAGGGAGAGGAAAGATACAGGTCTGGTGTCTCCGAATTTGGTGTTGAAGAGGTGAGCAGGCCACTATGGACCTCTTTGCAAGTGCCAGGTGATATTTTCAATGTGTCAAAAGATATGTCAATGTGCACAAACACACTGCAATACTGTGCTCCGCACTCTGAGGTTATGGTCCATGTGCTACTGTGTAGTACAGCAAACTACTGAATTTCCTGAATTTAGTCTTCTTCCTAGATGGAAATCAACAAAGGAATTTGACTCTATACATCTTGTTATTTTATTTGTCTTTTAAAATCACTTTTAATATATAGGGGGGGGAATAAAAACTATCTGGACTCCAGAGCATAAAACACAGAGTACTTTTATCTGTATTTATTTTATGAGTATGAAACTTTAGTCCACACATATGTATACACACCACATATGTGACTCCTGCCCTCAGAGGTCAAAAGAAGGCATTGGATTCCATGGACAAGGAATCACAGACAGTTGTGAGCCACTAGATGGGTTCTGGAATCTGAAACCTGGTCCTCTGCCAGATCAACAAGTGTTCTTAGTCACTGAGACGTCTCACTAGCCTTCATATAGAATGCTTATTAAGGGAATATTTAAATACTGGGAGAGTTGTGCTTTAAAATTAGTTCTGAAGCCACTGCTTTGTGTTGTTACTTTTTAAACAACTCATCTGTGCTGTGTCTACTAACCAGGGAATGAGCCAACAGAGGATGGACAAATTATATGTTTTAGAATAATCACTCCAAAATAACTGAGAGAACATAGTGGCTTAGTGACTTAGTGTTGGTTGTGCTTGCAATTGAAGCAGTACAGGAACTGTGCATGTATGTTCTTCCTGGTGCTTAGCAGGGGCTGTTCTGTAACTGTGTGCTTCTGGGGCTCACAGTTCCTTCAATAAGACATGACAAGAAAACAGTGAGAAAATGAACACTTATGAGAAAGCATCAACCATCTCATCACAGGGAAACTGATGATGAGACACAACAATAATAGAATCTGTGCAATTATGTGGGATTCACATGGCATTCACATTTTCTGTTAATTACTCAAAATCTGTTCTTATGTTAACCTGAAAAGCTTCCGTTCTCACCATAGTGAGACTGATACAGCCAGCTTTAAAACAGATAGATCATTCTGACCTCTGGTTAGAGGCACAATAGAACTGCTAAGAAACCAACACTGAGACCTTTCTTACATTGCACATAATTTGTTAGAGCTTTAAATTACATGGTTTTCCCCACCACAAGCAGAGTCCACTTCAATAAGTCCATATAAGAAAGCCTAAAGTCAGAAAGGCCAAATTCGTGATGTCACTGGAAAGTCCCTAAATTACATGAAGATGGCCTGTTTCATCTGCTTGGGATGTTACGTTCCCTTGCACCACATGATAAAATTATGATGTGAGTTTTTTTTTCTCTAAGATTCATAGTTTAGCACATGGATGCTAAGACCTAGTACAAATAAAATAAAAGCCAGGCATCCCTTGTTCATACAAGGATGGTTTGCAATTACACATTTTGTTACATCTTCAGAGATAAAAGCTGTGTGCTCAAGTGATTAAAGGATACTTTTATTTCTACTTAAATAAATGCATAATAAAGCACATATAATTCATAACGATTTAGGCCCATTACAGAGGTCTAGCTTCTTTTTTATATGGTTACTAATTAAAAGAATATTTCTGCCTGATTCTTTGACATAAAACTTTAATGAATAAAAGATTCTGATATAAAAATGAAAATAGGAATACAAAGTTGCAAGCTGTTGGGTTTCAAGTGTATGGTGAAGATTAAGGACAGTCAGGAAAGAGCTATGTAGAGAAGAAATGAACAATGGCTCTAAGTGACGAAGAGGAGTTTTAAAGTTTCTCTCTCTCTCTCTCTCTCTCTCTCTCTCTCTCTCTCTCTCTCTCTCTCTCTTGTGTGTGTGTGTGTGTGTGTGTGTGTGTGTGTGTGTCTGCCCGCCACTTGTGCATGAGTATGCAGGCACTGAAGTGCAGGTGCCAACCACAGCTGGATTTGCAGGGGTGGGGGGGTGGGTTATGAGTTGATCTCTGTAGCTGCTGGACTAGAACTGATGTCCTTTGCAAGAGCATTAAAAGCTCTTAACCTTTGAGACATCACTCCAACCCTTGGAAGAAGAGCTTTTGATGGAAATTTGAAACAGTACTAATCTCTAACTTGGTGGTGGTGGGGGGGGGGCACATTCCCAGTTGCTCCACCATCTCCCAAATTGGAATGTAATTTCACAAGAGTAGCTTTTAGCAAATGAGTGATAAGATATTTTAATATAATCCTGAATATAGGTTTAGATTGAAAATGGGAATTGGGACCATAATTAATTATGTTGCCAAGTTTTTTAAACTCTGAAAAGTCAAAGCGATGAAAATGACATTTCATAGGGTTGCAGCCCTCTACAACATCCCAAGTTAAAACTGGTAAAACGACAGTATCTTTTTTGACAGTTTGATTAATCCCATATGCGGAATGAGTGTGTGGAATGAATACAGTTGTGGTGTTGGCCCTTTCAGAAACCACTGTAATAAGAGACTGACATAAAACCAAGTGAGTGTAAACACTGACTTCAGCTGGGGTGATGGCCTTATTAGCACTCTTAATACTTAATAATGAATAATAATAAATACCGAAGGTTCCTAGCACACTCTGCTTAGAATGCGCATTGCCTCTTGCATCCATCAATCACTCTTTCAGGATAATAAAACAATTCAAACGCAGCATCCAATCCTCAGTAACTGCTCCCTCGGGAGGGAGGGATGTTTTATCTGTTTTATCTTCACTTCTTTGAGCTCGCAGAGGATTTTACTTGCTTAAAATGGTTCAGGAAATGGAGTGGGGGGTCCTATTTATTACCATTGATTAACACCCCCCTCCAAGTGTCTCAAAGGCACTTAGAAACCCTGCAGGAGGAGATGGGGAGGTGTGGAGACCCCCTTCTCAAAAACAAAACAAGAAAACAAAAAAACGAAAAAGCGGGCCACAAAGCAAGTAGGGAGAGGGGTAGAGAGAAAATGAGAAGGTTATGTGTTGGAGACCCCTCAGCTCAAGGCAAATAAACAAATAAAGCATTCCTTGGGATTTAGCGGGACTAAAAGAAGTAAACAAACTGCCACCCCAAGTTACTTAAAAGAACTCTGTTTATATATATCAGAGACTTTTAAAGGTTTATTCTCCCATTCCAGGTCTTGGTTTCAGGGAGCTAACGGTCCCCAGAGCAAATAATGGACAGCGCCCTGCAGGGACAAGGAGGAGGGTGGTGACCTGTGGGATTGGAGTGAGCCAGCTCCGAGCCACCCTTCTGCAGCTGGAGCGACCGACTTCAAGAATTCTCACACCTCGGCCTGGGACGGGGAAGAGAGTTTGAGAATGAAGCTCGAGCGACAAAATGAAAGAGCACACCAAATCACAGTTGCGAAGCGCCCGCCAGGGAAGAGCGGAGCGGGTCTGTAAGCTAGCGCTTTAACTCCGCAGGCTCCCTGCCCGCGCGACAAGGAGAAAGGTGGCTCGGACTAGAGAGCTCCGGCCGGCACACACACACTGGAGAGGTCACCACACAGGGTGGCCGCTGTGGTGGAAGGAGGGTGTCCGGACCTCCGTAGCTACTCTGCTAAGCTTCGGAAAGTATGAGCGGGACCTAGACCACCCAGCTTAGGGAAGTTTCTCTAAGGATGCTGGTCTGCGTGGCAGAGGACAAATGAGGAGAAAGCGCGGGGTCGCTGGGCTAGTCCCAGAAGATTCCTTCCACCGCCGAGCAGCCACCGTCTGCATGGAGCCCACCTCCGTGCTCCACTCCGCGAGTCCTGTAAGCTTCGCAGACCCACGCTAGTGCCCCCGAACACCTCCCGCCCCAACACCCAGTCCCGCAGAACTAGCACATATGGAGGACTTTGAACCCGGGGAGAGAAGCAAGAGCCCACCGCCAACCGGCCAAAGTCAGTGTCTAGTCAGGGCTAGGATAAAGCGGGCGGTTCCGGGGTTCCACTCCAGCCCGATGCAGCGTGTCCACCTCCCCAGCACTGCCGCTGTCTGCCCACCAAATACATCAGAGACCCAGCCACAGACCGACCAACTCAGTGAGAGCTGCCCACGTCCGTGTTCTAGAGAGTCTCTGGTCGCTCCTTTCCCTGTGTGAGGATGCACCTCAACCCCGACCATAAACCAGCCCTTAGATGCAAATGCAGTCGGGCCAGGTCCGCACCGGCGCAAGAAGGCGCCCGGGGAGGTGAGATTCGATCTTGCTCCTTACCTTAAAGAATTTGTTTTTTCTAGTGGGAAGAAGAAAGTTTGGTTGGTTTTTTTTTTCTTCTTCCCGGGGGGTGTGTGGTGCGGAAAAAGCCCAGGTCCGGGGATCCTACCAAGATGTCAAATACCAGGATCCACGAACCGAGGGGACGTGCACGCTAGGGCAAATGTAATGCCCAAGTGTCCCAACTTTGTGGCGGGCGCTGCAAACTTCCAACACAAGCAGAAGGCCGGCGACACGCAGCCGCAGAAGTTGCTGCGAAGTGGCGCAGACGGCGGCGCCGGCCCGGGGGTCTCAGGACAGCGCTGGTCAGTGCGGGCGCTGGGTGGCGGGAGGATACTGAACGCGCCCGTGGAGCTGGCACTGCCGGACGACTGGCTCGCTAAACGCCGGCGCGGGCTGCAGAGACAGAGCCCCGTGCACCAGCCACAGAGGCGGCGGCTCATACGCGGCTCGCTAAGCTCTGCTCTCTCGCCGCTCCGGGCAAGGAGTGTGCGCTGGCTCCTGGTGTCACTGCAGAGCTTGAGCCTCTGCCCCTCCCAGCCCGCCCGCCGCTGCCCGCTGCCCCGCCTTCCTCTGCCCGCCGCTCCCCCTTCGTGCCTCGCGCCCTCTCTCCCGCTGCGCGCCAGCGTGCAACACACACACACACACACACACACACACACACGCACGCACACACACATACACACACACACACACACACACACACACACACACGTTCCTTTGCTGCCTCTCTCGCGCATACATTCCGGTCCAACGACCAAGTACTCCTCACACAAGACCCTCGTGGGGTTGCAGTCTGGTGGGGGTTGGGGGGGTGGGGGGTGGTGTCACAGGACACATTGCTTTCTTTAGGTCCCTGCCACCGGGGATGGGGAGAGGGGTGGGAGGGCGCCTTTGAGACCCCCAACAATGATGCACGACTAGACGCGCACGGGGGACCATCTCAGTGTCCAGAAGCCGGGGAGCACAATGGAGAGGAACTCTGAGCTTGGTTAGTGATCTGGAGTGTTCAGTTGGAAGACTGGAGGTTGGAGGAAGCGAGCGAGCGAGCAAGCAAGCGTAGAAGGCGACTCTCGCAGACCGCCTGCCCCAGCCTTCACTCTGGAGCGTTTGCCTCTGCAAATTCAGCCTCTGGGGCTTGAAACTCAGCAGCTGTTTTAACAATTGAAAAAAAAATGACCCTACAGGACCAGTGAGGCCCAGCAAAACTTGGAAATCCATTAAGGCTGACTAGGTAATTATGGTAAGAACTTGCTTAATTAGCAACCTGGCCTGAGCCTGGGTGTGTGTATGGGTATGGAGTAATATTTAGAAATCTCATTTTCGTGACTGAGAATCTAGACTAGCAAGTCTCTTTTCCCTTCCTTCCTTCCTTCCTTCCTTCCTTCCTTCCTTCCTTCCTTCCTTCCTTTCTTTCTTTCTTTCTTTCTTTCTTTCTTTCTTCAGACTCTGGCTTTTAGGGAATCAAGTTCTAAGAATATACTACACAGGATTCATTAATAGTGTCTGTATTGAAAACATGAAAACACTTATCTACTTCCATTGTCACCAAAGCAAAGATAAGATGAAATTCAACCTTATCGAACCCTCATTTATAACTATAAGCTTTCTGTTAAATGCCTTTGAAAAGCAAGCATCTTGCAGACAGCAGTTCAGCCCACTTTCCAAAGTTCTGCTGCTAGGGGGTCCACTACTACTCTAGGTGGGTTTGTTAAATGCTTCCATGCTGTGACATAGTTTAGTAAACGCCATAAAAGGCTTAGAAGGTGCTGGGATACAGATTTCAGTGCAGAACTCTGGAGTATGGTGGAGTCCAGGCAAATAAGGATGGAGGAGGGGAAGGAGGAGAGCACTCTGCAGAGAAGTAAATGAAGAGGCTGAAACTTGTCAGAGTACGTGGGTGCCCTGGGAACAGGGAGAAGTTAGGTGTGGCTGCATTGCAGGTGCAGTGAGCAAGGCCTCCCACCCCAGGCTCCAGGCTCAGGGAGGCAGAACTTCTGAAAGTTACTGTTGTTTGGAAAATGATTAAAGTTGTTAAGAGGAAGCAGATCATAAGGTTGGTGTCATTGGGTACACATTTAGAAAGGTCACTCTGATACCTCTTAGGAAGACAAATAAGAGTGACTTAATAGTGAGGAAACTTCTGCAAGGTAGAAACAAAAGTAGGTCTCAACCAATGAAGCTGAGTGGCTGGGGCCATTTCAGATACATTTAGAATTTGCTGACAGGGGGTTAGTAAGCCTTATAGGAAGGTGGAAGAAAAGGGTTAATTCTAAGTTTTCTGGGTGGCACAAGACAGGCCATGGTGCCACTAGCAAGGAGAAACAATACAAAGAAATAGAGAAAGGTATAGAGATGATAGAAATATACAGGTAGAAATAGATAAATGCATATATATTTGTGTGTATACATGGTCATGTTTTCTGCTTTACGTTTGTGGAGCAAGGGTGTTGATAATGTCTGAATTCAACATTGTGTTGGCAGCTGGAGAGGGAGGAAGGCTTTTGAGAGAGGTCAGGCTGGAATCTGGGGTTATCAGCATTCAGGTGTTTTACAAGTCTGAGAGGAAGAAGGAAGTAAAAAGACAGAGGAATGATCACGCCAGGACACTAGTGTTACAGAAATAGCGAGAAGAATCCTGCCAGTGATGAACAGAGTTCTCCTTTCCTAAACTCACCATCATTTACGGTCATTTGCTTTTCTTTCCTTTTTTTTTTTTTTAATTACTATTATTTTTTTACACTCCAGATTTTATTCCTCCCCTATCCACCCTCTGACTGCTCCATATCCTGTACCTTCTCCTCACCCCAGTCTCCACGAGGATGTCCCCACTTCCCACCCCACCCCCACCCCACCTGACCTCTAAACTCCCTGAGGTCTCCAGTCTCTTGAGGGTTAGGTACATCATCTCTGGTTGAACAGAGACCCAACAATCCTCTGCTGTGCATGTGTTGGGGGCCTCATATCAGCTGGTGTATGCTGCCTGGTTGGTAGTCCGGTGTTAAAGAGATCTTGGGGGTCCAGGTTAGTTGAAACTGCTGGCCCTTCTATAGGGTTGCCCTCCTCCTCAGCTTCTTCTAGCTTTCCCCTAATTCAACCATAAAGGCCAGCAGTTTCTGTCCATTGGTTGGGTGCAAATATCTGCATCTGACTCAGCTGCTTATTGGGTCTTCTGGAATGTGGTCATGATAGGTCCCTTTTTGTGACCACTCCATAGCCTCAGTAATAGTGTCAGGCCTTGGGACCTCCACTTGAGCTGGATCCCACTTTGGGTCTGTCTCTGGACCTTCTTTTCCTCAGACTCCTCTCCCATTTCCATCCCTGTAATTCTTTCAGACAGGAACAATTAGGGATCAGAGTTGAGACTGTGGGATGGCTACCCCATCCATCACTTGATGTCCTGTCTTCCTGCTGGAGGTGGGCTCTATAAGTTCCCTCTCCCTATTGTCAGGCATTTCATCAAAGGTCCCTCCCTTTCTTGAATACTATAGATCTTATTTAGACTGACAGTAATATTTAGTTCTAGTCTTGAAAACTTTTCATTATAGAGCAAAACATTTTCTGAACATTAATGTTTTTAGAATATAAAAATAGAACAATTTATAACATATGTCTCATGGAATAGTATTACATATTAAATCACTTGCTTATTTCTGCCCACATTTACTGTAAAATTACAAAATTCATATTCAGTGAATTGGAAAATTCAGAGATGACATTAAGTTCATTTGGGAGGACTCCTAATTCAAGCCTGTATCTTAGGCACAGTGCCCCAGAGGTGTCCTAGGTTCCTATCAGGGGAGACTATTTTCAGGTCAGTTGTGAGATACTGATTTGCCATTTGTCATGAGTGATGTTGGTACTAACCACACCAAGACCCTGGTGGGGACATCTATGAGCACACAACTGAAAGAAGCAATGCCCTGAAACGTTTTTCATGGTTATTTCAGTTTCATTGTCAAAATGTCAGTTACTGTTAAGGATGCCTTTGATAAAACAACAAAAATTATTCATTTATTGAAATTTCATCTCTATTTCTTTTTAATATTCCATGGGGCAAACTAGACAGTGCATATAAGCCCTTCCATCGCACACTAACGTACACACATCATCTACCCTGAAATGACGTGTTTGAATAATTGAGTTGTGAACTGCCCTAGCTGCTTTTTGCATGAAATATGGACCTAAAGAATAACTGATAAACATTCTGTGCCGTTTTGGTTTGTATTTTCAAATGAAGAGCCTGTCTCTCCAAGGTAATAACAAGTAGCATCTATTTTCAGTGAAAACAAAATCTAAACATTTAGAGAGCTTGAGTCAGTCCCAGTGAACCTGATAGCTCTCTGTACTGAAACTGAGGTGGTTCAGTGTAACAAAATGTATCACTGTTTGCAAGATTTGCATAAAACGGGGAGCCAGTATTTTCTAAAGGATGCATCCCAGAATAATCCCTGAGTTAAAGTGCCTTTGAAAGCATAAAATAAATCACTAGGCTTCAATGTAACACAGCATTAGCAGCTAAGTGAAGCAGCTTCATGTTTTTTTTACACTACAATGATCAGGTTAAAGGGACTAGTCCTCACTGGGTTTTGGTGTCACACTAAAGAATACCCTGAGTTATTGAAGAAGTTACTAATTTTTAAAAAAAATTTTCTAACTGTATATCTGTACAAAACTAGAATTTCCTCACTTACTTCAAACAAAAGTAACCACTGAAAAGATTGTATATGGAAAGGATATGCAACACCCACTATCTTCTAGTACACAGACATTAAAGAGATTTTTAAACAACAAAAAATAATGTCTTTTTTGTTAAATTGTTTTCTTTGGAAAATATGGTTGTTTTACAGAGGTTGCTTGAGTTTATTTATAAGTTATTTTGAAATAAATATTTTAAATTTTCTGACTCATGAAATATAGAATATTGATAAAGATAACTCATGCAACTTGAGCTCCTCTAGGCCCTCTATCAATTCTATTCCATGATCTAAGGTCCACTGTAAAGTGAAAAAGACCACGGCATAAGAAACAGTCACGTCACAAAAGTGGATTGTAAGGTCTTCAAGGTTGGGGCATCATCATTTCAGACATAATCATATAACACATTGGTTACCCACCCACCAAATGCAAGTACAGCCTTCAAGAAACTCAAGTCTTTACAGTGTAACAATTGACATTCTCCTCTGGTTGCTGGGAGGGGCAGTGGGACAGGAAGGCAAATTCAAACCATTCTCCAAGCCTTGGAGCATGGATAAAAGAGAGGCTTACTCCTGGTCTTGCTGGCAGATGTCACGCCTGTTCGTGCACTCAGTCTCCATGTCTCAAGTACCATACACTGTCTCTGTGGCAGGGGCTGCAACCCCATTCTCCACAGTTCTGTCAGACTTAAATGGTCATTTGAGTACTCTGACACATGTAGCCAATGAGAAGGTGGAATAAATCCTAGCCAGCACTCAGGCTTTCTGAGGAAGTTCAGTCAACTTAACAGACTTGGCACTTACTACGCACACACATGGAGCTGGAAGGGAAAGAGTCAATGAGTCCCTCTCCTTGCAGAACCTGGAGTCTAGCAGAGAAATACACCATTTGCATGTGGTATAGGGGAATAATGAGGTACTATGCAAATGTAGGGGAAGCTTGGCAGGGTGAAATCCTGGAAGGTTTGTTAGAGAAAGTAGCAAATGGGGATGGGGGTGCAAGAGTGGCCCAGTGGTAAAGGACTTGCCTAGCATGTGGGAAGCAGGAGCTCGGTCTCCGGCAACATTAGAAAAACTTCTCACCCAGAAAAGACTTAAATAGATACAAAGCAGTAGCTCGGTGGCCGTGGGTGCAAGGATTAGAATAAGAAACAGCCTAGACTTTGACACATTCAGAGACTCTTACTAACTGGAAAAATTAACGGGAACTATAGAAAACCACCTGATATCAAATATTGGGATAATAATATATTTTATTGAGTCTTAATTTGGTTAGAATGTTTTTAAAAATATTATGGTATGTTCAATTATATTTGCTTTAAATCAGAATGCTATTGTCTTCTAGAAAGAATTATTTCATTAAGAACAAAAAAAACTATATATATATATATATATATTTTAATTTAAAACCTTAAATACAATCTTCACCAAATCAAAGGGTAATTCCCATACAACATTCTTAGTTCTTCTTTTTTAAGGTATTGAGCTACTACTTTATGCAAAGCACTTGGTGCAGTGATATCTAAAAAACAACACTTTGCCCAGAAATCTGTAAAGTGATATTAGATATATATTATTTCATTCCTTCAGACACTTAATAAATGTTTCTTGGGTGTCTATTACCTTACAGATTCTGAGACATAGGATCCAAAAGATAAATGTCACTTTTGTCTTCAGAGAACATAGAAAACATAGAGAACATAACAAACAGGCTAGCTGGCTTTTAACCACTGGTTTCAGCCCCCAACAACAAATGGTAACTGCAAAGAAGAGTAAGAACAGGATATGACTTGCTCCCACTGGGAACTGTTTGACTTGGTAGGGGAGAGAGTGGGAGTATAGAAATCCTGGAAACAATATACAAGAAAGAGACAGGAAGTAGTAAGGCACATTTGAGAGGCAGTTGATAGACTTATTTTGCTGCAATAGATTTTGTCAAGAAAAATAACAGAAGAGGAAAGGGTTCTTTAGGCTGGGCACCCTGGAAATAACATGTTTGAAGCTTTGGCTTCATCCACTTGGCAATACACAAAACTTAAATATAAAAAGCAAGAAAACAAATACAATTTTCTACACTTAAGAAGGACACTGGTGACTTATAACAGAGATAGTCTATTGACTTTCAATTAACAGGACTCTCACACATAGAATTTCTATTTGTTCCACTTCAAAGCATATACTCTCCCAGTCATGTCATTTCCTGTGGACATTTTTATTAATTTATGTATTATACTCTATCAATTAGTTGGTAAAAACATCTTAGTGCTTTTAATGTGAATCATATTTCCCAAGAGCCTTCTTTCTTCTATAGTCTGCAATGGCAGAGCTGAAGTCTGTGATGCCCCAGCACTCTGGTCTAGTCTAGCTCTGTTATTAACACAAAGGCAGAGCATGAGAGCCCAAGCTAGCACTGTGATGTCAACGAGAATATGCACACATAGAGAAGAGAAGAGGAAAATACACGCAAGTAGGGTCAGGGGTTGTGTGACAAATAATGTTTCTATAATTGAATTCATGTGAGGATGGCCTTATTTCATCAATTTTGTTTAGATGAAGCTGAAGAAAAAAAAAGTCTTTCACGTGAGAAATTTGGGTCCAGTCTCTTAGAGTTACTTCCCAGTGATGTCATTTTGCCTTAAGGTCACACAAACACAAAGCCTACTTATTTTTAAATGTCATATATCTGAATGGATTCAAATGGAGTGGAGAAAAACACAGGCTTTTGATCTAGAAGTCTTGGGTTCTGTTTTCTACACACTGCCATTCCAATAGCGACAGGACAGTCTGAACTTGAAACATGGAATCTCTCAGAGACTGTCCTCACTCATCTGTAACATGGGGAAGTAACATTTCCCTCAGAGTGTTGTTAGCAGGATTAAACAATTTTGACAAGTAAAGCACAGGGTAAATAATTAAATACACAGAACATCTGCTTCATCCAGATTATTTTTTAAAATGTAAGGGAATAATAAATTGAAAGGACCTGCTTGGCTCTGGCACACAGGACACCCAGATGATAACTTCAGGTTTAACAAAATGCACTAAGAGCTCTTCACAACTTTACATCTCTGCAAAGTTGACGTCGGATCCCTGACACACACGTTGTGAGAAAAGCACATTTATTTATACTTCTCACATGACAAAGCTGAAGGTCCGGGCTATCAGTGCTTCAGCCAGGATCTGAGTCCCACTCAGCATAACTTCAAATATGGTGTTCACAACTAATTTTGTCAGTCCTGGGAAGGTGCCGGGAACTACTCTATGGACTATTTTTAGATTCATTTCTGTTTTCTTTCTCTTCTCATGTTAATAGGCTTAAAAGGAAAAGACTTTACCACAGAATACGTTAGAGAGTCCCATTGGCATCTGAGAAGAGTGAATCCACTTCAGGGGCTGCTTCTGCCAGTTGTGTGCTATGGATCATGCTGGCTACAACCTTTCAGACCACAAGTGGAGAAGATTAAGTCAGTTAAAATATCCCATACTGAGTTATTTATCTATGTGCTCTACCCTCTTATTTGAAATCACTGAAATTCTGTCATTGCCCCAGTGTGAATCCTGGACATCTCTCTGTTCCCAGTTTTGTTCTCATGCACTGCTTTGCGCTTATGAAGCCATGAATTTCCAGTAATGTGACAATTTTGATGTTCTAGCACTTCTCGCCTCCAAGCTCAAACAGGGGATTCTAGTTCAAAGAGGCTAATAAAGGTAGGATGTTGTTCAGGAACTGAGAAAAGAAAATAGCAAAATGAGAATTCAAAGAGGTATGAGACTCAGATGACTGGAAACTTAAATTTACTTGTGCATCTGAGGAGGAGGAGGAAGAGGAAGAGGAAGAGGAGGAGGAAGAGGAGGAGGAGGAAGAGGAGGAGGAGGAGAGGAAGAGGAAGTTGAAAGAAGAAAAACTTTAAACACCTCACCTCTGTGAGGAAGTGGAAATCACCTAATGAGCAATGAGCAAGGTGTGCCACTCACAAACTGGAGACAAACTTAAAAGCCAATCAACTTTGGGTCAGTGCTTTTGATACTGGGTGTGATGTTCTCAAAGGTGGAGGCCACATAGTCCAGCCATGCCTCACATACAGACAGAACTTCAGAGCCACAGCAGGATGACTCTCTTTCTCTTTTCACCAAAAGACACACTTGTGAATCTATTTCCTCCTCATCTTAACTTCAAGACAAGGCATTATATAGTGAAAACACACACACACACACACACACACACACACACACACACACACACACACAACCAAGTGAATGACAATAACATCAGTGGGCCATAGCAGATTACAAAGGGGAGAGGGAGTGGGAAGAATGAAAAGGGAGTAATAATTAAGAACTTATAATAGTTGTGAGAGAGTAGGTGAAATCATTAGCAACATTAAAGATGACCAACTGACATTCTAGAGTATGTGTAAAAGTGAAGCAAAGATGGCCTCCTTAATAATGAGATATTAAGAAGCTTAAGAAAAAGGCTAAAGTCTCACCCGCCCCCACCTCTTCTTACCATGTATAAAGGTCAAAGAACTTGCTCAAATCACTCAGGGAAACACTTTAAGACATTGGCATAGATAAAACCGTTCTTAATAGAAGGCTAAAGTATTAAGAATTGACAAATGGGATTTCATGAAATTAAAAAGCTTCTACACAGCAATGAAAACAATTAATTGAAGAAGGAAACAGTCTTCAGAATGAAAGAAAGTATTTGACAGCTATTCATTTGACATGGATTCCTATTTAGAATATGTAAAGAAATGAAAATGAAATGACAAAATAACGTGCAATGAAATCAGTGAATGAGCAAATTAACATTTCTTCAAAGAAGTAAAAACAGCTAATATATAAAAAGATGTTCTGTATCCTCGGCCATCAGGGAAATGCAAATTGAAACTGCTTTGAGCTTTCAGCTCACCCTAGTCAGAATACATCGTCATCATCATCATCATCATCGTCATCATCATCATCATCATCATCATCAGCAGCAGCAGCAGCAGCAGCAGCAACAACAACAACAGCAGCAGCAGCAGCAGCAGCAGCAGCAGCAGCAGCAGCAGCAGCACATACCAACTCTCAAGTTCAAGAGAAAACAATGCTATATAGCTTGTCAGCACCACAGGAAGTGCTGTCAAAAGGGGCACATAGATCGGAAAGTGTGGGTGTGGTGGGAAACACAGACATGGCAGTGAGGGTGCATATAATAGGAAATGTGGGGTGAGAAGGGGAAGGCAGACATGGCAGAAAGTGTACATAGGGCTGGGAAAGCAGACGTGGCAGAGAGGGGCACACAGAATAGGAAATGTGGGGTAGGGAGGGAAAGACAGACATGGCAGAGAGGCACAGCATAGCAAAGTGAAAACACTATAAAAGCTTTAGCCAGAATGTCCTAGTAACATCCTTAGGCTCACACTGACGCAGCAAGAATGCAGAATGGTAGCTCAAGGCTACTCCAGCTATGGCAGGACAAGCGAAGAGAACTTCAGAATATTGAGACACCGAAGCTCTGAAGTCAGAAGAGTCTTCAGTGAAAATAGAGAAAGTAAATTAGATTGTGGATTTGAACCAAGTGGGATTTAAGCCAATTTGCCTTAAGGTAGAATTTCCCCAAGGTTTTCTGTATTTAAACACAACGTCTACTATTACTTATGTGATTGATTTGTTTAAGATGTAGACCCTCTCTCTATAAAATAGCTTATTTTAGAAGGAAATTAACAACCTAAACAGCAATATCAGTGTCATGGGCTGGCTATGTTTTTTTCCTTTCCTCATATACATTAAAATAAACATTTTTAAAAATGGAATCACTTAAAATATCTCATGCCATTGTTTCTTGTATGCATTAGAGGTGAGATGGCTGTCGGCTGAGAGAAACGTAGAGGAATTCCTATCTGGCTTCTGCAGTGGTAAGAAGTCACTGAAAGAGGAAGCAAGAAATACAGTAGAGCTATGGACAGAGTACTGAATCTAAAATGGGGGCATGTCTAGGGCGGGGGGTGGGGGAAGGGAGCTGAAGAGAAAGGCCCTTGAAGTCTAGTAGAGAATAGACAGGACTGATGGCTTCGTACTGTTTCTGGTCAAAGAAACTCACAAAGATGGTTCAATTTCAGACATGAGGAATTAGACTCTATCTCCAATAAAAGAACAAAAACTTTGTGGTCACATTCTTTCTACTCAAGCTCCTATAATCACATGCTAAAAGCTCAGTATAGCTGAGTACAGTGTGAGTAGTATAATTGGAAAGAGGTTCTAATAGCTCAACCACCAATCCACCACTCCTTTGAAGACATGCCATGCTTTATAGAATTAGATAATGAGGGGGGGTATTTCTATAGTCTTATTATCTGTTCAGTAGACGATGCTAATCTCAGATCCTCACACATGCATACAACTCCAAGGTATTATCTTGTTTGTGTAAGGTGGAAGACCATTCTTATAATACTAATGGAAAGAACCAAATTAATGATCGATTTAGTTTATTTCAATCTGAATAAAACACAAAAATATCTTGGTTTCTCTTTTTAGAGACACTACATGGGATAAACAATTGCCCCAGCTACCTGAGGAGAAATGATCAGTAGAGCCACAGCTATGACTTACCTTGGATGTCACTTATTACTTCCTACTCACGGAATTAACAAATATGACAGTACTTCATTGAACGCCCCTAATGTTGTATCGACACCTCAAAAGCATAGAAAAGATGACAGTGTCAACATCCCACTAGCAACGTTCTGCTAGCAACGGAAAGTCCCCAAGTCTGCCTGAAGCAATGAAAAGTTTGACGTTTTAAACTTTATTTCTACTTTGGAAAGGGTCTTTTATTTTTTCCTGTTTATTTTTTTCAAAGTCTAAACATTGAAAATACTTCATTCTAAATTTTCTGTAGCATTTTGTACCCAATGTTAAGCTAATGCTAGTCTTCTGTAACATACCTCTCCCACTCTGCCTGGTGGTCCTGAGGATGGGCTCTGTATGGCCTGCTCTGTTAGACGATTCCAGTGATGAGTTGGTGGAGGAGGAGCACAAGGCTGGAGGAAGGAGGAGCATATTCCTTCTCTTTGATTCTTGAACCTGTTTTTACTGCCTGCTGCCATCTGCCTCTCTGTATCAATGACTCTTCAGGCAGTGGCAATAATTTTTTGGACACAGTAGTTGACTACAGTTGATGGGTTTCTGTTTGTTGTTCCTCATCACAGTTCCTCAGAGACGTCAATACCAAATGGCCAGTGCCCTCTCCTCAGAGGTCCAATGCCCTTCCCAAGGTCAAATATAACAGAAATAGATAAATAATGCCTTAGCCTTGAAAATCAGAGCTGCACCTCACAGGATCTTCATATCTCTCTCTCCAAGCTTCTGGGTTCTGGCACTTTCTCTCTTCCATCCCACAAGTTGCTATTGTTTTCCCAGGGGCACCCTGTGTGGTTATGTAGTGACCACCTTTTACTTTTTAGTTCTTGTAACAATTCCTGTTTTAAAAATAGTTAGAGCTCCTGCCTTAAGATTGGATCCCAACAGATGTGTATTATTTACCATATGAAATATTCTCTTAATAAGCCAAAGAGCACAGTAAAGCATTAAGACTAATAAGAATGCAGAGGTGAGAAAGACACACATCTGACTGATCTTCAGCCAAAAATGCCAAGGTTGCATGGTGGAGAATAGCTTTATTAAATAGTATTGGGAAAACACATGTGGGAGAATAAAATTAGAATCATATGTCATATCATGTATTGAAAACCTGTAAGTAGAGTTGATTAAAAATACAAATAGAAGTCTTGACACATGTTTTTAAATATATTTATTTTCATTTTATTTGTATTGGTGTTTTGGCTGCATGTTTGTCTGCATACTATCTGTATACAGTGTCCATAGAGGCCAGAGAGGGCATTAGAGATCCTGGAACTGCAGTAACAGATCGATATTAGCTGCCATGTAGGTACTGGCAATTGAACAGCCAGTGCTCAACTACTGAGCCATAGTTCCATTGCCCAGTCTTGAAACTTTAATGATACTATAAAAATACAAAGGGACAAAAGTTGACATTGATATGATCAATGATTTGGGGCCTATGACCCCCTCAATGAGCAAAAATAGCTCAATTGAAATGTAGCAAATTATTTTCAAAACAGAGTAAAGACGTTCTGTGTAAAGGGAGAAAAAAAATACAACTCATATGTCTGATAAGGAGTCAATCTTCAAAATATTCCAGGAACTCAAAAATCTCAATAACAAGACAATATGTGACCCTATTAAACATGGTCAAGGGGTGTGATATTTCTCAGAAGGGTAGGACGATAAATGATCAACAGATAAACAAAGATCTGGACAGAATTAATCATTGAAAGAAAGTCCAAAGCTCAAGAAGATATGAACTCACACTCTTTAAAATAGCTACACTAAAAAACAAACAGTAATAATCATTGGCAAAAACACGGGACAAAGGCACCTCATACAATTTAGCACTCCCACATTTGTAGCATCACTATTTATAAATAGTCAAGAAAGACGTGACATCAAGACACAAATAAAGTAAATGTGAACACACAAATGCCACAATAAAATACCATTCAGTTGTAGAAATGAAGTCTAGCCAGTCATTCACAACAGCAGGGATGACCCTCTGCTGTTGTTCTAGGTGGTGATGTGAGCTGGGTGGAAACAGGGCCTAGAAATGAGGCAGACTAAAATCTCATGCAATAGCCAACTCTATTCAGAGCATCAGACAATTTATACTCTGAAAGTTAAGAATCGTCACCTAAATAAATTATAAAATCACAAAGACAAGCCACAGGGGACAAAAACATGGCCTCCCCCCGCCCCCATAGAGGCATATGTTTAACAGCTGGAGTAAACTCCTATCTGCTACATCTGTAAGGAGCACAAAAATACATTCCAAGAACAGCTCTGAATTTTGGACAACCTGAGGTCACAAGACAGCTTCGTACATGGGCCATGACCTGAAAACCCTGAAGGACATTCTAACTGAAACAAGCCAGAGACAAAGAGATACATCCTGAATGACCTCACTCACGTGGGACATCTAGAAACACCAATGTTTCAATGAGTGAAAAGTTGTAATAAAAATAGTAGAATGGTTGGTTCCTGGAACTGGGGTTATGGTGGGGAAGGAGAAAAGGCTGGCAAAGCGTACAGAGTTTTAGTTCAGAGGAATGATTTTTTTCTGGAGCTCTACGCATGTATTGCAAAAGATGATTCACAAACTTAAAAAGTGCAAAAATGGGAGATCCTAAATATTCTCAACACAAAATATCTGAGATAATGGACATGTAATGAAATGAGTCTCATGTAGTGATTTCATAATATAGAAGCACAATAAAACCTGATGTTATACTCTGGTGGACAACTTTTATTTTGTGACTATACCCAGTTAAAAGGAGATAGATGAGACTAAAAAATTCTAAAAGTGTTTTATTATTAGATACACTGTAATATTATAATCACATACAACACATAAGGGTAGATTTTATAATATTGATATTTGGGATTAATCTGTATTATTCTCAGGAATATGATATAAGATAAAGAGGATCTAATAAACAAGGTCTGTTACTTTAATTTTTTCAAACACCTATTTTTAATGATGGTTCTTAAACCTTTTAACAACCCTTTTAGTCCACCATCCACCAGAGATAGTGGAAAAGAAAGGATGGTCGTGGGGTGGGGGTGGGGGTGGGGTGCAGGGAGTGGAACTATTTATAAAGGTTCTTTGGAACAACTCCTGTCTGTGTTGTCTGGAAATTGCTAGTTTAGTTCATAGGTGAGCAGGGGCAGCTAGATCCAAACACTTGCAAACCCTTTACAGCTACACCAGCAGTCCAGTTAAGTAGAATTGAGATAGCAACCATGAATCAGCAGCTGTGGCACAACCTAGCAAAGACAGCCAGGCCCCAGCCTCAGTACAAGTCAGCAAGAGGGACCAGCAAGAATGCCAGGAGAAGTTCTCAGCTGTGCTTCTCTCAGTGAAGTGAAGATCAGTGAAGATGTGAGACCAACAAGCATTGCACATCTAGCTCTATAAGCAAGCCTAGCCCAGCCTCCATCACTGTGCACCAAGTTCTTTTTATATGCCCTCCAAACATCACATATCCTTTATGGGTCTTACCTCTGCTGACATTACTCTGCCAATCAGCCCAAGTCCTTGGAAGTGGCAAGAAACTGCAACACACCACTAGAAGTTTTTTTTGGTACATTTCTTTCAATGGAGTCTCAACAATTGAAGCTCAACTGCAAAATGTAAGGCAGACCAATACATGCATGTAGATAGCAAAGAATTCTTCATCACATGTCCTTTTGTGTACTTACTTTAGCAAGACATCCTTTCTCCTGTGTCTGCTTCAATGAAACATTTCTTCATGAGTCTGCACAAGTCTTTCACTTGTGTCCACTTCAGCTAAATGTCCCTTCACGTGTTTGCCCAGTAAAACACCCTCCAACTAACTTTCCAATGAACCTTTACGTTTTCACTTCACAGGACAATATTAAAATATAGTTTCAAATAAGGTTTTTTTCAAACAAATATAGCAGAAAATACAAATATATAATTTTTATATTCAACTAAATTAAGCAAGGGAATATAGAGGAAAAGAATCTGACTTTAGCAGACTGAGGTTCACTCACCACTGGAGAGTGTGGGGAGAGGGACACAGCTTAGTTATAGTTCCAAGCAGAAGAGATCGACCACATTGGGCTTTTTTGGCCCAGTTTCCTGTGAGGTGGGAGATCCTGTGTGTACTGAATAATGTTTTTTGCAGACAGAATCCTTTTCCTTGACTGAAAGGCTCTTAATATTAAATGAATAAGCCATGCAAGAAGGCCAGCTATAGGTGTCAGCCATGGGTCTCAGCCTTCAAAATTTGGAAGAAGAGCCGAGGCTGGAGAAAGATAGAGGGGGCACTAGAAATGTTTTATAGAGAATTCCATAGTAACTCGCACATATGTAGCCCTATGGGAGGGCAAACAAGAACATTATCACTTCTCTTGTCCTAAGAGAGCCCATCTGAAGGGCTCAGGACTCACAGGAGAGACTTGCCTACCATTTGGTATATTTCTGCAATCCTAGAAGTTTGTGCAGCATTAGTGTGTGTGTGTGTGTGTGTGTGTGTGTGTGTGTGTGTGTGTGTGTGTGTGTTATCTCCTAAAAGTAAAATAAACCATATGTTCTATTCATATTTAGGTTGCCTTTTACAGTTTCTGAAAGCCTTTCATACCCATAATTCCTTCTGGGACTAATAAGAAGCCTATGAAGCAAACACTGCAGGCACAGGGTTTTATATATATATTGTGGATGGAGACATTGAGGTTCAGAAATGTCATATAACCAGTATGTTAGGTTAAAAAAGAGGTAAAGCCTACTTCCGTGAAAGTGTGTTTTGCTTGCCTTATTGAGAGTATATTTTTGCTATATCAGCCAATTTTGTGCCCAAGGGTAGCACTAGACTGGTTGGGTAGAAAAATCCAGAATGTTTGTGACCAGATATTCTCTTCTCAAACTCTATATTTTCAGAATTTCCTCCTTAATTATCCGGGACCCTTGAAAGCACATTGAACAAAATGATATTAACAAAGAAGATTTAAATTTCCTGAAAAAAAAGTTGTTCATTGACTTTTTATTTTATATTGCAGTTCCATATAACACTTCATTACCTTTGTTTGTCTGCTTACAACCCCACCAAATATATATATTTTTAAAAATTCCCATGGTGTCACAGAAATGGTAACATGAGGGGCTGGCAAAGGATGTCTCACAGTCTGTGGGAAGGGAGTGGTCAGGAACAGCAACAGGGTGTAAGGGACAGCACACACGGGAGTATGAGTGACAAGTAACTCTACACATGCTAGATAGGGAATCTACTGCTGAGGTGGGAAATATTTTAAAGTACTACCTTACCTCACTTGGGTCTCTCTTGGTCTAGTGGAAGTGGAAGAGGATGACCCTCTGCCTAGCTCTGGCCCAGGTTAGGATAGACATTTTCAGTAAGTAAGCACAACTGCAGTTTATTGATTTTTTATTATGTGGTTATTTATTTAGGATAGTTAAAACATGTTCCATTTGATGTATATCTCTAAGCTGAACCACAATGACAACTTCAACTTGTGAACAATGAGGGTAGTTCAGAAGGGAGTAAAGTGACTTTTCCAGGAGTTCCGTATAACCAATGAGAAATAACGTTCTTAGTGTAAGCGTTATAGGTTAATGCACATGCGCTAATGCACAGATCTTCTCTGGGACAATGCATCTACTCTATCACTTCTAGAAATCACTGTTGGTTACATGAGGATGACCTAAATGTCAAGATATGACAACCAGTATAAATATACCGTCTGTGTACTCGCAAAAACAAAATGTGATAAAATTAGTCTACACATGTGACTTATTACTGACTTGCTTATACAATATCATAATTGGTTTACAACAACACAGTATAAAACCATCTAAACAACCATGGAATTCCTTTTCTCCAAAAAGCTAATAAATTTGATTACTTAAAATATTTATTACATATGATATACATGTGCCTATGTATATATATTAATATTATATCCCCACAGACTTTTTAAACATATGCTATTTTTTGCTGGGTACAGAACAGTTTGATAATTGCTGAACATGAAATAGTCTCTGCAAAGTAATTTATTAGCACACAGGGGAGGAAATGGGTAAAACCAGTTAAATACTGTCCATAAAGTGTGGGATGCTTCTGGAAGGATACAGGATAGATTTTGGACAAAGATGCAATACTAGTAGCTGTGGAAGATGTGCAGGCTCAGAAGTGTGGTGAATGGGAACTTAGTCATGCTTGGCATTAAGGAGTGAGATTGAAGGTGGTTGTGAGAATATATGTAAAGACCCAAGGGTGCCAAAGTCCATTGTAAGTTGAGGAAAGTCAAGCTAAAGGCACAGGAATATTGAGCTGAAAATGGCTGAAGGTAATGGGTAGTGGTCATAGTATGCTCACTCTTAAGAACCATCTGAAGGTATTTGGACTTGGTCCTTCAAATCATGAGAGTAATTCATCTGTTCAAAAAAGGAATAATTAGATTAGTATTTATCAAGCTCTTGTTTCCTTCAGTGTGGAAAATGGATTATCAGAAAACAAAACATTTGCAAATGTTACTCCATTTTTTTTTCTGTTGTTGTGATTGACACCATGACCAAAAGCAACTTGGGAAGAAAAGGAGTCATGTGGTTACATATCCATCATGTCACAGTCCACCATCAAAGAAGTCAGGGTAGGACTACAGGAAGGAACCTGGAGACAGGAACTGATGCAGAAGCATGAAAAGTGCTGTTAATTGGCCTTCTCCTCATGGATTGCTCATTATGCTTCTTTATATAGCCCAACACCACCTCCAGTTGGCTGGCCGTCATGCTATGTTTAATTTTAAAAATTCCCAGAGATAGCTCAGAGTCCAATCTGATGGAAGTCATTCTTCAACTGAGTTTCCCTCTTCCTAGGTGACTCTAGTTTGTGTCAAGTTGAAAATGAACCAACTGAGTAGAACCAATAAGTGACCTGAAAGATAACTCAAAGCAGTCAAAAGATAAAGACTAGACCATTTGTTCCTGATTAGAAATTGACTTGACCCTTATCAAGAAGGTGAGATCTAGCCAATTAAGGTGATGTGTCACTGAAAGGCCAGCATTTAGTAGGATGAAGATTTCAGGCCAGTATTGGCTACATGGTACATACCAAGAATTTGGTATTCTGTGATTCAAGACCTTATCTCAGATATTCAGATCTATGATAAATAGATGGATGCATGAATGAATAGAAAGATGATAGATGATACATGGTGTGATGTGATGTGATGTGATATGATATGATATAATATGCTATGATATATGGGTGGATAGATGGATGGATGGACAGACAGATACGATGTGATGTGGGGTGATGTGATAAATGGACGGATGGGAAGATAAAGAGAGAGAGAGAGAGAAAGAAAGAAAAAAGATAGATAGATAGATAGATAGATAGATAGATAGATAGATAGATATGATAAATAGACAAGACAAAGAAACAAAAGGAGAAAGACTAACAAGCAGACAGAAAGAGAAAAAGAGAGAGAGAGATTAAAAAGGGAAACCAAAAAGAGGAAAGATTAGGGAAGATTTATCTTAAATATGTGAAAAAGCTGGAAGATATTTTGTAGTAGAAGAAAAATATCAGTGAAAAGAAAATATCAAAAAAAAAAGTATTTTGGGTATGATGAGTAGGTATTTCAGTGCAGCATTATATATGTAGTACATCTCAGAATATAAGTTGGAGCTGTATAGAAGAAAGCCATGAGTCTCAGACCTAGGGGCTTGGATTTGTTTTAAAATACAATAAAAAGTCCGAGATTTTCTTCCCCATATTTGAAAGTTAGAATTTTGAGAATTTAGAAAGATATGGTAGCATACTAAAAATAAAGACATAGAAATGTTGAGTGTTTTTCTAAAGCTATAAATAATTGTATAGAAATGGTCAATAAATGGTGAAGTAGCTGGATGGGTGAGAAAGTGAGTGTTGTACTCTGTCTGCTGTGGCAGAGGGCTACATGCTTCATGTTCTTGGTGCTGGGGACTCTCACCCAGGGCCTGCTGTCTGCATTTACAGCAACGTGTTCTTGGGAGACCAACATCCAACCTAGAACATGAATTTATAGGCTTTCAAAACCACAGAGTGGAAAAAAAAAAAACAGATTGGATAGAGAAATTTACTGAGTGTCCACTACTTTGGTTTTTGTATATAAAACAAATCAAAATCTGATGTTCAAAATTCCATTTCGAAAAGTGATTTAAAGGGAAACTAGAGAATTTCTGTTAGTTTTTAAGATTCTTAAATTATTGGGTAAATTATTTTGACTGTAAATGTAAAGGAGACTATATCTCAAAACTTTAAAAATTAATATTTTCTTCAAATATAAGAGCTTTTAAAAATGTTAAAAATTCAATGGGATCAGAGGCCCTTGGTCCTATGAAGGCTCGAAGTCCCAATGTAGGGGAATGCCAGGACAGGGAAGTGGGAATGGGTGTGTTGGTGAGCAGGAGGAGGGGAGATAGGATAGGGGGTTTTGGAGGGGAAACTAGGAAAGGGGATAACATTTGAGATATAAATAAAGAAAATATCTAATAAAATGTTAAAAATTGTAAGTATTTCAATTTAATTTACTGCAAAGCATGTTAAATTTTAGTAAGGAGAGATTTTCATATTTAGGACAGAAACTTCAAATAAGAACAAAATGTGCTCTCCAACTTTGCTATGTGCTATTTGCATTAAGTAAAGTAAGTGGTTTAAGTAAACTTGTGTGTGCTGGGTAAGAGTGTGTGAATTAATGCACAGGGGTAGTTTGTGCAAATTTGACAGACATGTGGGACAGACACTAGAACTTGCTCTTTGTGGGCATGTTTCCAGTTTTGAGGGCTTCCTCAACTTTTTGGTTGGTACTTTGTATTTTTATATATTTACATGTCTGTGAGGTTTTAATTACTGGTTTATTAAGGAAGTCTTCCAAAATTCTAGTTTTAAGGCAAATTTTTAAGCAAAATATTTTTACTTGTTATTATTAAGCCTAAGAAAGAGAATAGTGCCCAGGAGGACTGAGCATTGGACCATCTTAGTTGAAGTCTTCACGGCGGTGCAGTTCTGAATATCAGCTGTCAGATGGCATGCATTCAAAGTGCTAATGTTGCTTATATTAAAAAAAAAAAAATACCAGGGAAAGAGAAGGAAATCACCCTTTAGATTTTATGCCCTAACAACAGGGAAAGTTGGAAATAGGTTTTCTAGTCTCATTCGTTTGAGACAATAGTTCCACCTAGTGGACATTTGACTTAGAAACAAACCTTTGAATCCAAATGTTAGTTTTCTCTTTGATGGGATCAATATTAAAGGAAAATAATAATAGATATATTATTAACAAGGTAGAAGTCAAAGTTATTAACAGAAAAACAAAAAATTCAGATATTTAGGAATAAGCTGATACTTAGTATAGGTCTGTCTAATTTGTGACTAAAACGAGCCAAAGCCACACAAAAGGCCCAGTGGGACTGTGGCCAGAAACAAACCAACTTGTTTAAAATGTGTCTTGTTTAAAAACTTCATGACAAGATTACTTTTTCATGACTCACTTGGACAGTGTTTATTATTACTGTGTGGACACTAAAGTGTGCTTTAGCAGAGTGGTCAAGTAAGCCTCTTTATCCTGAAACTTAACCTGGTCCAAAGTGAACTATGGAGAAGAAGAAGAAGAAGGAGGAGGAGGAGGAGGAGGAGGAGAAGGAGGAGGAGGAGGAGGAGAAGGAGGAGGAGGAGGATGGGGGGAGGGGGGGAGGAAGAGGAGGAGGAGAAGGAGGAGGAGGAGGAGAAGAAAAAAAAAAGCACTTCACCTCAGATGATCACTGTTCAAACGTTTAAATAAAACACCAACCATGCCAATGATTCCAAACTACTAGCCCAGTTAAAGATTTATATTGGTTCTGTTGAATGTTGTCTGTCTCTAACCATTCTAAAAGTAGACTAAAACCCCGTAGTGTAACTAGAATGCTGGGAGATAGAACCCTGCAGTGACAGGTCTTTTCCCCTGTTTTATTCCACTGTCGGTGTACTTAAAACCTAAACTCTTTATGAATGGTTCTATGAAGCAGACACAGAATTAATTCTATTCTGAAAGATCAAATGGTTAGATTATTATTTACTTCTATTTTGTTTCAAAACCAAAATGACTATACCAGACAAATATTAAAATCTACAGCCTGAGTTCTCATGGCAAGATCTGAAAGACAAATGATGTTTCTTGACTACATTGCTGGACAAAGACAACTCAAGCCATAGCCTACAACCTGACCAGAAGGGACACCCCAGTTTAAGGGGAAAGTTACTGCATCTGTTTTTATATCTTGAGACCAATTCTAGCCTGGGTTTAGGCTTATGAGCTACTGTTTCTCTTAAGGATTCCTATATTTTCAGGCTAACAACAACAACAAATGCAAGCTTACATTCCTAAAAAGTGATATGGTCCTTGAATGTCTTTTCTGTAAGCTTCAAGAGTTAAGGCTGGGGGCTGGAGAGATGGCTCAGCGGTTAAGAGCACTGACTGCTCTTCTGAACAGTCCTGAGTTCAAATCCCAGCAACCACATGGTGGCTCACAACCATCCGTAATGAGATTTGATGCCTTCTTCTGGAGTGTTTGAAGACAGTGTACTTACATATAATAAATAAATAAATCTAAAAAAAAAAAAGAGTTAAGCCTGGTCCTGTCACCGAGATGGACAAGATGTAGCTAGATGAATGTCTTTGTCACTAGTCAGTACCTTTCCACATATGAGCTGCAAGGAAACTGCCATGAATACTCCTGAATCCTGAAAACAGCTCATTGAGTGATTCTGGTAGAAGAGGACTTTGAAAACGAAATGCTACAGATTAGTAAATTGGAAGGTGACGTGGGATCCATGTAAGCAAATAAAATAAAATCCCCAGGAACCAGTAGAATGAGGCAAAGAACAAAATCCAGATGTGACAATGGAGTGAAGAAAACAAGTTGGTTCATAGGAAAAGCTAGTGGTTTAAGTAAGTGGTTTGAGAAATACTACTTACTACTAATGCTGATGGATAGAAATTGCTCTTTTACAGACCAAAGAGGGTACTGGGGATCAAATGCCAGGGCCTCACACAGACTAGTGAAGTATTTTACCATGAAGCTTATCCTGCCCCTAATACCAGCTCCCCCTCCCCCCCATTGTCTCATTTATTGGAAATTTTTACTGAACTATTCTGAAGAACAGAAGTTGTTTTGAGACAAGGTCTCACTGTGTACCTTTGGCGAACCTGGAACTCACAGGCCTCCTGCCTCAGCTCCCAAATGCTGGAATTAATTGTAGGTATGAGCCAGCATGTCCAATGTACTGGATAGTATTATATCAAGTTGACACAAGCTAGCAACATCTCAAAGGAGGAAACCTCAATTAAGAAAAGTCCTTTATTAGATCCAGCTGCTGAACATTTTCTTAATTAGTGATTGATGGAGCTTGGCCCATTGTGTGTGGTACCATCCCTGGGCTAGTGGTACTGGGCTCTGTATGAAAGCAGGCTGAGCCAGCCATGAGGAAAAGGTCAGTAAGTAAGCAGCACTCCGTCATGACCTCTGCATCAGCTCCTGCTTCGAGGCTCTTGCCCTGTTTGAGTTCCTGCTCCGACTTCCTTCAGTGATAAACAGTGATGTGTAAGCAAAAGCCAGATACATCCTTTCCTTTCTCACTTGGTTTGTGTCATGGAATTGCATCACAACAATAGTAACTCTAACTAGGACACCCAGCTGGGACTTGATTTAATCTTAATTTTTTATTATTATAGGCCAGGTCTTCTGTTGTGGCAAACAAGTAGAGATCAGACAAGAATTTGGGTGTAGAGTTGGTTTCTTTTTCCTTCTTTCTTAGTAAGAAACTCTGCTGAGCCTTCTTGCCTCCCCATATTTATTGGTTTTTGCTTGCTTGCTTGCTTGCTTGCTTGCTTGCTTGATGGCTTGCTTGATGGCTTGATGGCTTGCTTGATGGCCTGCTTGCTGTCTGTCTGTCTTGCTTGTTTTACTGTTATGAATAGGATTCTTCTCCTAAGCTTTCTTTTGAATGGCTCATGGTTCATACACAGAAATACCCTGGTTTTCATACTCCCAATTTTGTACTTGGCCACTTTATTTCATTTATTTTTTATTTTTATACTGTTTTGTTGTTGATGATGAGGGTTTAGGGTTTTTTTTTTTTTACATAAACAAGGATATTTCTTTTCTCCTTCCAATTCAAGAGACTTATTTCTTTTTCTGGTCCATTACTTCTGGTATGCCATGAACAGAAGCAAGCCTTGTGGGAACCTTGCTTCCTAGAGCCCTCACTTTGTAGAACCCTCACTTTTTAGAAGCCTCACTTTGGACCGGGCATGGCTTCAGCCACCCCAGTGAAAGCAATATTTCCTGTGATCTTTTGGATGTTGAACCTGCCTGGCATTTTCTGTGTGTGCTGAGATGATCATCAGTTTTTATCTCTTCTTTTGTGCCGTACTATGCTGGTTTACTTGTGATCAAGGAATACGGAGCAGCACCTATTTCAGGAAAAGAATCACAGATACTTTCTTAGCCTGGACTTTTGAGCTGACAAGCAGGGGGCTCTCCTTTGCCTTTTTGTTTGTTTCTGAATCTTCCTTCTTTGCTTCCTTCCATGTGAATGACACCGAAAGAGCAAGACAAGCTAAAGATGATACACAGTGGTTAAATCTCATCACGCAGTAGTCCAGAACCCTGTGAACAGAGTTAAGGGTTGAAGACGAACATGAAGTGAAGGGACTGTTCAAAGGAAAAGCATAATCAAGCAGGGTTTCTTTGAAGGAGGAATTCACTTATTTATTCAGTCATGGATATTTACTGAGGACATGTCATATACCCGAAGCACCTCTTGCAGCCAGCACAGTCCTCTGCAGGATGTGGTTACAGACTGCTACTTCCTGAGTCAGGTCAATAGCAGAGTTTCAGAGCTTTTGTATTAATGTGTCTCTAGCTCACAGTACAGTTGGACCAAGAATGGTGATTGAAGCAACATAGCTTTGGATACAGCAGAAAGCACGGTAGATCCGCTTGCAAGAGAGCCTGGCGTGAGAAAAGGCACTGGGATGGGCTGTGGCATGAGAATTGGGCTTTCAGGTCAGCCCACCTCATACTCAGCCAGACACAAGTTAAACCTCCCTAAGGAGGGGCCACCTACCTTTCTGTATAGTATCCATCCAGAGGTGTAGGTAGGTGACACTGTCTATGTAAAACTGCCTGTCCTTTGGGTTGTGTCATCTTATTATAAATCTGGCCAAGAGCATCCACTTCTAATATTTTGGACAAATGCATGGATTATACCAGAGGCTGGACAGGATATGCAAAGATGACAATGACACAGAGTCAGAGATGGCTCAGTATGTTAAAAGCAAACTGTCCCTGATGTGTTGACTCTTTCCCACAGAGAGAACCTTTGCTAATGTTTTCCATCACAAGGGAGATGTGATGACTTATCTTGGTTGTCTACCTAACAGGATCTGGAGTCACCAAGATCTGTTGAGACATTTACAGAAAGGATTAGCTAAGGAGAATTTTTATTTGAGATAACAGTGTCTTCCTCTAAGTGCTCTAGATCACAAAGAGATCTGAGAAAAGGACAGTGCTTCCTGTCAGGCCTGTCTTTTGATTCCTGATGAGTGAGGTTATCTATCCCTCCTCTTGTGGCTCCCACTTCCATCTCTGCAGACTTTTGCCACCACCTAGTACCTTGGACATTCTAACATAAAGAGTAGTAGCTACCCAGGAATCTTCCAGGCATTCACTGGGTTTCGATCCTTGACATCCAGCTTCATGGACTGAGCAGTAATTGGTGTCTCAGCTTCTCTAGCCTGCAGACACTCATATCAGCCATTCCAGTGAATCCCTTTCATAATGCTCTTCTTGAATCTCTTTCTGTTCTTCTAGACTCTGAATCTAGAGGATGGTGCCAAACAGAAGAGAAGTGATGTAATTAGATATTAAATAGATGGCAGAAAAAGACAAAGAGGCATAAATTAGAGGACAGACTGAAGATCATACAGGTCCTAAAGGCTCAGTCAAGGTGACTGGAGGATATAAAAAGAGCAAAAACCACTGTGAGAACAAAACCAGTTAGAGAGGCTGTGGAATCTCTGCCATTCGAGATTCCATTCAAAGAAGTACTTTAGCTTAGTGATGCAGAAGGAAAAAAAATCTCACAGGTGAAGATTCTTATGACTAAATGTTTAAAACACACACAGGTTTTAAGTTGAGAGGCACTTGAGGAACGATGCCTGCCATACACAGCATGGCCTTCCTGCTTCGTGACTGCCTCCTTTCAGCAGCCCTCCCTTTCCAGAAACAAGATTATGATTAACATGATGAAATGGATTTGACTGTGAACAAGATAATATTAAAAATCAACATGTTTCTACTAACAATAAAGGTTTTAAGAGAAGATTATTTATGTCTCCTGTGCTGTCTGGTTACTGTGCATTTTTTAAAACTGTGAGTTATGGGAAGTGGGAGATGTCTTAGTGAATAGTTCCTTGGTTAAGGATAAGCTTAACCAAGCACAGGTAAGCTCTGCTCTGCTAAATGTGTCCATGAAGGTTTGACTAGTCAGGGTTCTCCAGAGAAACAGAACTGATAGGAGGAATATATACTAACAGAATTTATTAAATAAACTTACATTAAAATAGTAGCTCACCAGAGAGGCTTCTTAAAATAGAGCTCACCTGTCTCAGGGGTGGGGACGGGGTGGGGGTGGGGAGTGCCTCAGTTGTCCTGATCTGAAACTGAAAAACTGAGAGGTTCCTGCAGAGCCACTGGCCTTAGTCAATGATGGGAGTCTGAAACAGTGGTTCTGTTAAGAACAAAGGAATTAGCAGCAACAACAAGGTAAATCTGTTCAAATCAACAGTAGGAAAAAAGTCCAAGCAGCCAAGAGGGAAGGGCAATGGGGAGAAGGCACATAACCTTCCTGCTGCCATAACCATTTTTATCTGGACTGCTACCAAATGGTGTTGCCACACTTGGGGGCAGGGGCTCTTTCCACATCCATTAAAGTAATTGGAACAGTTCATGTGAGGCTCCTTACTCAAGTAATTCTACTTTGGGCAAAGTTGGCATTAAAGTAACCATCACAGAGAGACATTGTCAAAACGTGTTGCTAAACTGCTCGAACTGAGTTTGTAATCCAAATTCTGTGCTGTGGCCTAAGAGTTTGTAATTCTAGAAAGGCCCTAGGTGGGTTTGCTACTGCTGGTGATCATTTTGAGACTAGCATTTGTAAACTATAATGTTGTGCTTCACTACAATGATGAAGCCATTACTGAAATGGCAACGTTACAGCTTGTGATGAAGTCACTGAGTTAATGTGTGGACCTCTCTGCTTCTGAGATAGACAACTTTGCCCAGACCACTCACCAAAGATGTCCGGTGCAAAACGGGTTAGCTGCAGCAGCATTTAAGTCTTGTCTTGCAGAGGCAGATATCTGACTGTAGTGTTAGGTAAGACTGACTAGGCTATGCCAAATAAAGGAAAGACTTGTTGGAAATATGGACTGGCTTCGTTCGTCTATTAAATAATGGCAAGATTCTTGATGGTGAGTTTGAAGACCTTCATGTGCCCCAACATAAACAAATCACTGTGAAATTTGCCTGCACAATCTTTGGACAAAACACTTTATATTTGAAGAAAAAAAAATAAGACAAGGACAAAGGACAAGGACAAGGACAAAAGGAACAGGAAGAATAGACTTCCTGGTGATGTCACAACTCGTCTGAGAGCCATATGGATTCTTTTCAAATCAAAAGAATCAGCACCACAAGTCAGCAAGCTACCCTGGGCTATGCTTTATTTAAACACCTCTTGGTTAAATGGCTTATGTAGTTCCAAATGAATCACTGAGTTCAATGGAAACAGAACTCCTACAGCTGTTCCTCCCGTTTTGACTGCCAAACATACCTCTTCAGTAAATAAGTTTTACCCAATGAAGTAATAGTCAGCCCAGGACTTAGTACAATAAGCTAGTTAGCTGAAGGGGTTTCTGATATGTCTCTCCTCTGATTTGTCTCAGAATGATCTCTGATTTGAACATTCTATATTACTCATAGGTTGTCACAATAACATAAATCCACAAGCTATTTTGGGAAAGCAGTAAGTGATGGGTCCTACTTCAAATGGAATAAGTTTCTTATAACACAGCTATTCTGAAAAGGAGAACAGTGGTTCTGAAAATAAAACTGTGTAGGCACTGCATAAATACCATAGGAAACATTGCAGAATCTTATTAGGAATGCTGTTGGAAGTAGCTGTGCTGGGAGGGTGGAGTTCACCCTTCAAGTTTCTTTAAGAGGAAGGTTGGAACTATTGAGTTAGCGCTCAGCTCCTCTCATTAAAAGGGACTTAAATGAAGACTCCTGACTGAGAAAGGGAGGCTAGGCTGGCTGGGTGAGGGAGGCGTCTGCTAACAAGCCTGGTATGGGGGCTCACACAGAGAACCAGCACAATTGACTCCCTTTGTTGTTTTCACGTGGACGGATGTATAGGGGAGAAGGCCCTGATGGGTTAGTTAAGGATATCCCTAGAAAAGGAGCCAGATGGTATAATAAAGCCTAGCCCAGATCAATGTGACATGGCCTCTGCAGCACCTTTTAGTATGGCTCTCACTGGGAGAAAAAAAGAAATCTGTTTGTTCCCCTTGCAGTTATATGCTATGTTCATGTGGTGTGAATGTCTTGAATGTGCCCATATAAATGCAAAAGGCTAAGGCCAGTGCAGAGCATTATTTGACTGTACACACACAAAGAGACTTCAATTAGGCCTCCTCCAGGATATCAGGATTTTAATGGTGCCATTGTTTATTCTGCATATCAGGCCAATCTAGGTAGCCACAGATAATCTGATGAAGAAAGATTGACTAGAATTCTTTTATGCCCAAACTGTGAGTTAGACCACTTTGAGTTCTTAGCAGCTGCGCTTTCCAAATGTGAAGGATCAGCTGGTCCCAGTGGTTAGTTTCCTGTTTACTTTGCCTTTAGAGGGTACACACATTGGTTCTTGTAGTTCAGCTCAGGGAGAAGGTCAGATTCAAACAGGAATAGTCCTGATTATAGGAACATTCTCAAGAAGGGAGTCTTAAAACATCTTAGAGACAAGACATTTGATTCTTACTTTTAGAGCATATACCATCTTGGAAACGCTTCAGTACCAGAAAAACTGAACCTAGAGACAAGATTACAGCAGGCTGAGGGTCTCATGACCAGAAGTAACACAGACATTGATGAGAGTGGCAGCTCATTTTTGAAATCCCTTAGTGTCTGTGGCCTTGAAAGCATTCCTTAAGGATTTTGTTAAGTGTAATAAAGCAGGACAACTGACTTCGCAAAATCTTAGTTATCAACAGTAAAACGTCATCAGTTCTTCAAATTTTCCAAATAAAAATCTTGATACATATTTGGCCTCTGTACTGCAATGTATCTCCTTAACCTCAGTATGTAAAGTTCACAGAGTTAATGACAATTTATTTATGGCATCCTAGTGGTTTTGTTGGGTAGTATTTTGTTCAAACTTTCAATGTATTTCTTGTGTGATTTTAAATACATTTCAACTGTCAAATGCAAAACTGATTGTCAAGGTTATTGATTTAAATTTGTCTTAGAGTCCTTAAAATGTCTCATTAGTCTTGGTATAACTGTATGCTTCTTTTCATAGAAAAAGCATCGAGTCTTAAAAGTTACAGAACCATGCCCAGTTAGTCTACTTCTCACCACCAGTGTACTAGTACCAAGCTTTTTTCTAAGTCCACACCAACCTAATCACCTATAACCATCATCATTAATAAGAAAATGCAATTCAAAAGATGAAAAGATTTCAAAATACTGAGGTACAAGAAGTAATATTTTGTATAGATAAGATACTGTAAAGAATAAAAATAAAGAAATAAAAAGAAAGATCTTTGAAAATAAAACCTGACTCAGTCTCATGGTGTGGATCCAAGGTCCGCAAAGGTCTTTTTTTCTACTCTACTCAGCCTTCCTGTCTGGTCCATCTCCATTCCTTTAACAAACTTTCTGTCCAGGACCTCCAGTGTCCAGATTGGGATAGAATGCTGGTAATCAGTTTTTATTTCCCTTCCTGTCTTCTGTTCTAGTCTCTTCAGACTCACTTTCAGTCCTGCTGCAGCCTGCCTAGGGGATCCCCTCCTCCCACTTTCCATGAACTCAACCTCTTGGCACAGATCCAGAGGGCCTCCTTCCTCCCAGCTTTCTTCAACTGCCCCTCTCAGCCTTTTCTCCTACACCATTTCTATTCCTTTATGTCATTCACCTAACAGTGTAAGCACATTCACACTTTACCAGAGACCCCAGAGCCATCATATTTGCCTAGAATCCAGAGTTTTCAACAACAACCAAAGAATGGGACAATAGTCCAAGAAAGACAAAAACAGAAATTGATACCAATGAACACCTCCACATGCCTTGGTCCCAAAGAAAAACACAAACATAACTAGGAAAGAAAATATGCCACCTCTAGAAGCCAGTAAGTAAATAGAGCCTTAGAAATGGAATTTAGCTGAACTATAAGATAAGGTATTAAAAGTAACAATTATGAATATGAAATCCTTAAAGAGGATATAGAAAAATGCCTCAATGAAGACTATTAAAATACAGTGTAATGAAATAATAAAAATGTTTTAAGACATGAACATAGAAATAGAATCACTAAAGAAATGCAAATTGAAATAAAACTGAAGTAAAAAACTCAGGATATGAAACAAATACCTCAACAACAGATCAACAGAAGTGGTAGAGAGAATTTCAGGAATTGAAGACAAGATAGAAGTGGTTAGCTCACTGAAAATGTTAAACCTAAAAAAAGTCCAGGCATAAAACATACAGGAAATCTGGTGTGTTATGAAAAATCCAAACCTATAACTAACAGAGATAGAGGAATGAGGAGAAACACATATCAAAGGCACAGAAAATATTTTTAACAGAATCATAGAATAAAAATTCCCCAATATAAAGAAACAGGTACGTATCAAGGTACAAGAACCATATATAACATCAAACAGACAAGACCAGAAAAAAATTTCCCCCCACACATAATAATGAAAGCATTAAATGTATGAACATGAACAACAACAACAATGACAAACAAGACAAACCAAACCAAACCAAACGAAAACAGAAACCTAAAAGCTACAATGGAAAAAGACCAAGTCACATATAAAGGCGGGACTACTAGAATAACTCTTGACTTTTAAATGGGAACTCTGAAAGTCAGAAGAGCCTGGACAACTGTTCTACTAGCTCTGAGGGACCAGAGATGCCAGCACACAATACCCAGTAAACTTAACAATCAAGATTAACAGAAAAAGAAAATGTTCAACAATAAAAACAAATTTAAGCAATTTCTACTTACAAATCAAGCTCTATACATGCCTTAGAAGGAAAAGTTTAGTCTAAAGAAATTAACTAGACCAATAGAGACACAAAGAATAAATAATTCAAAAACAATAAATCAAAAGAAGGAGAAAATACCCACATCAGAGCAACTAATAACAGGAATAATAATAATAAAAGAAAGCACTGTTTACTAATAACTCTCAATGTTAATAGTCTCAATTACCCAAGCAAAAACACAGAGAGTAAAATACTGGGTTAGAAAACAAAATCTATCTTTCTGCTGCATCCATGAAACACATCTCACTATCATCTTGATTTAAAATTGTGGAAAAAGATATTCCAAGCAAATAGACCTAAGAACCAAATATAGTTACTTTAATATCTGAAAAATAGACTTCAAATAAAAGTAATCAAAGGAGATAGGAAGGATACAATATACTCATTAAAGGAAAAAAATCACAAAGAAGATATAATTCTAAACATTTATGAACCAAACACAAGAGTACCCAAGTTCATAAGAGCAAACTACTGTAGCTAAAAATCACACACTGATTGGTTGCTGTCAGTGCACTACTCTTGCCAATAGACAGATCCTCCAAACAAAAACTAAACAGAAAAATGCTAGAGCTAAATGATGTCATAAATCACATGGACCTGGCTGATATCTACAGAATATTTCATGAAAACACTAAAGAATATACTTTCTTTTTAGCATCTCATGGTTCTTTCTCCAATATAGAGCATATATTACGACAAATATAAGAAAATTGAAATAATACCCTGTATTCTCTCTGACAACCATGGATTACAGCTGATATCAACAATAATAGAAACATTTAAAAAGTATACAAACTCATGGAAACTAAATGAAAATTGGATCAAAAAAATCAAGAAGGAATTAAAAGATTTTTTTAGACTTGAATAAGAGTAAATATACAACATACCTGAACCTATAAGACATAATGAAGGTAATTTTTAAAGGTAAGTTCTTTACACTAAGTGCCAACAACAAAAAGACTGAAGAACTATTATATTAGTAACTTAATGATATGAAAACTCCAGAGAAACAAGAATAAATAGTACCCAACAGAGTAGACAAAAAGAAATAACCAAATTTAGCACTGACACTAATGAAACAATAACAACAAACACAATGAAACAAACAGTTAATTTTTTGAAAAAAAATCAATAACTCTAAGCCAAATTAACCTAAAGACACAGAGAGAAGTTATGATTAATAAGATTAGAGATGAACTGGAACATTACAAGAGACACAAGGAAACTCAGAGAACCAAAGGATATACTTTAAAAATTTGTATTCCACCAAACTGGAAAACTAAACAGAAATGGATGAATTTATTGATATAAACAACCTAATTAAGGTAAATCAAGACAAAATAAGCAATTTACACAGAGCTATGACCCCTAGAAAAATAGAAGCAGTAATTACAAATCTCCCAACCAAAAGAAGTCCAGGGCTAGGTAGAATCAGTGTAGAACTCTAGCAGACCATCAAAGAAGAGTTAATGTCAATTCTCCTCAAATGATTCTGCAAAATAGAAAATAAAGCAATGTGTCCTAATTCTTTTTACAAACCCACTATTTCTATGATAACAAAACCACATAAAGATCTAACCAAAAAAGAAAATTATACATCAGCATCCAATCAAAACAAAGATGCAGAAATTCTTAATAAAATACTTGTAATCCAAATCTAAGAACACATCAAGAAGATGATTAACTTGGCTTCATTCCAGAGACAAAGGGATGCTAAGTCCAGGTTGGCTATGACAAGAATCATGTGACATGGTTCCTGCCCCTGGAACAGAGCCACAAGGGTGTGGGCCTCTATAAGTGCTGATAGTTGCTGTGGGCAGAAGGCTTGTTTGTGTATGGGGAATATTCTCCCAGCCAAGATTATCAGAGACTATTTTCCCTGCCAAGGTTAACTAATTATAATTAGAATCAGCATGAGTCCAGGAGTTGAGAGTTGTTCTATTTCTCAGCAAAATAGTAAACATAGAGAGACCTTTAAGACCTTAAGGCTGTGGGAAAGAACTCTGAAAACAGGAGTTCAAAAATATATAATTTTCAATTATGTAAAATATAAGAATGCAATATGAATTGTATAAGGAGCTTCACAAATCTAAAAGAATAGAGGGTGCTGCCTTATGAGTCAGCTTGTCAGAAAGATACTAAGGAAGGAGATAAAGAGATTTAGGGAGCAGTGATCACAAGACAAGTTTCCACCCAGCTAAGATTTTTGTTTGTGGTACAAAAGCAGGCAGCTTTCTGAGTTCAAGGTCAACCTGAGTCAGCTGGAGTTTAGTTCCAGGTCCATGTGTGGTAGGAATGATAATTTCAGGCAGGGTCCCACCCAGCTAGCTTATTGTTTATGTTTAACAAAGGCAGGCACATCTCTGAATTCTTTTGCAAGGTTAAAAAAAATGTGCTTATGGTCTCCTTTTAAGAGTTAAGGGACTGGGGATGTGAGACAATGATTCATGTGATAATCAAAAGAGAACCTGGGGTAAAGACTGAATTGATATGTAAATAAAAGACTGGGATTATGATCTCTAAGAGCTATCCAAAGGGTTTTTAGAATTGAAAAAACAAACAAACTGACTCACAGAAAGCTGTCTGAAAATCTCCAGAGAAACCTGACTTGAGAGAGAACAAAATGGAAAGCTGCCTCCAGCTGAATATAGGCTTGTAACCTACAATTTGACTCAAGTCTGTGTTTTACAGCTCCCAGACACCCCTTCCTCAGAACCCCTCTCCAAGCCAAGCCAAGGCTGGTCTTTGGCAAAGGGATAGTTCAATATATGTAAATCAATCAATAATCAATGAAGTTAAGCTACCACATAAACAGATTGAAAAACAAAAACCACATGATCATCTCATTAGATGAAGAAAAAGCCTTCCACAATGCTACTTCCCTTCATGATAAAAATCCTGAAGACATAGGCTGAAGAGATGGCTCAGAGGTTAAGAGCACTAGCTGCTCTTCCAGAAGTCTGAGTTCAGTTCCCAGCAACTGCATATTAGCTCATAACCATCTAGTGTGTGTATGTGTGTGTGTGTGTGTGTGTGTATGGTATATATACATATATATATATATATATATATATATATATATATATATATATATATACATATATACATATATATATATATATGCATGCTATGCATGAAGAGCATGCATATATGTGCATGCATATATATATATATATATATATATATATATATATATATATATTCTGAAAGACCCACAACGTGAGGACTCCCCACGTTTGACTCAGGAGAGGCAACACCCCAAATCACTCATGAGAAACAGTCTTGCTTCAAACTGCAAGAGGACTTTTAATTCAAGAGCGCTCTCTGGCCCACGGTCATACACCACGCAGGTGTAGAGGACCTTGGTGCCCTGAGTAGCTGGGTAAGTGGGTATTTAAAGGAAGATACCACAATTCAAGGAGGTAGGGAGGGCTTTGTTGGAAAATACCAAAGATATACAGGTATATAACCCAGGTATACAGAGCCTGCAGAAGCCAGCGGTGCCCAAGAATTCTCTTACTTGCCTTAGTGTAATTGGGGTGGGGATCTGAGTTACAGTCTTTTTTCTGGCTTTCTTTAGCCACTGCTTCCCATCTTGAAGGGTGTATCCCAAATAAGTAACTTCAGTCTGACACAGCTGAGCCTTTTTAGCTGAGGCTCTGTCTTCTGTTGACCAGGTTTCTAGGTCCTGTCTTTTTTTCTCTCTCTCCTATCACTGGGGCCAAAATTTTAGTCAAATTTCTCTCTTGTCTATGATCCCTCCTGTCTTCTCTTTCTTCTGCCTCCCACCTCTCTCTCTCTCTCTCTCTCTCTCTCTCTCTCTCTCTCTCTCTCTCTCTCTCTCTCGTAATAAGCTTTCTCTGCCTCTTTCACTAGATCGTGTAACTGTCTCCCTTCTGTAATACACCTTCTAATCTCTGAAGTTTCTTTCTGATATCGGGGGCCAACTGCCTTATGAAGGCCAGGGCCACTGAGGCCTTCTGGGCTTCTGAGGTAAGATCAAAGGGAGTGAAACGCCTGAAGGCTTCCATAAGCCTTTCAAGGAACACTGAGGGTGGTTCGCTCGGCCCCTGCATTACCTCTTACCTTAGCCAAATTAGTGGGCCCGTCTTGAGTTACCTTGGAGACCAGAGCCTGGTGATAGATTTTCAAGCTCTCCCTACCTTCGGCCATGTTGCAGTCCCAACTTGGGGGCGAGTTAAAGGGAATCCCATGTTGATCTCATTTTGTAGCTGTGTAGGCTGCCTGTTGGCTCCCAGGCTATTTTTCTAGCCTCTAACAGAATTTTCTCTCGCTCTTTGGTTGTGAAGAGCATCTGCAACAGTTGTTGACAATTATCCCAAGTAGGCTGATGAGAGAACATAAGGAACTCCACCAACCCTGTGAGGTATTGGGGATCCTCTGAGAAAGGGGGTGGTTAGTTTTCCAGTTATAAAGATCAGCAGAGGAAAATGACCAGTACTGAAGGGTTTGAAGTTTGGGCAGGTCCACCAGAGTCCCCGGACTCTGCACTCTGAGGCTCCATGTACCCACAGTGGTCTGTCTCTCGTTGCCCCGAGGGGTTCGGGGTTCCCCCAGCAGCTGGGGTTGAGGCTATGGATAAGGGGGAGGTAGTGGACTAGGCCACTCAGGAGGCTTCATAGATTTTTGAGGAGACGATAGATTTAGCTGTTGGCTCTGATTCAGGAGAAGCCTTCAATTTCTCTTGTTACACGAGAATACAACCACAATTTTGGGAAGCAAAACCCAATTTTAACAGTGTAAACAATCTATTTTCTTTAAAAATCAACACCAAAAATATTATTTGTTACAAAGTTTGGCTGCCTGTTCCTGCACACAAACGCAAGAAGGTGTAGCCGCCAATACCTCAAAAAGACACTGCCCTAAATCCTATCTTTTATAAGTCTGGTTTCTAGGGTAAGAATTATATAGAATATTACCCAATTCAGGCATATCTTTAGAGACCTGTTTCCATGGGTTGGCTCATGCCACATGTTGTAGTTCTAAATTACTCTAACCCAGAGTTACGAGTTTTAATCCAACTTTTTGCTACCAATGTTACAAATTTTTAATCATAACCAATAACTTATGAGCCAATAATCTATAACCAAGACATATAAAACATATTTATATCTTTGGAACTATTCAGAAACAAAAATGAAATGGCCGTATACATTTGCTTATTTAAACCAAACAAAATTCTTAATTTTTCTAGCTGTAATTTCCAGAGAGGAGCACCTTGTCACCCGATGAATCTAATAATCACAAGCACAGAGATTTTTGTAGGAAAGACAGCCATCAGTTACCTTACCATAGAACTTGAGAAGCTGCTGGTCTCTTTAAGAGCAGCGTTTACAATCAGCTCCTAGCAGGGCTTCTCCAGCCACACTAGACTCCTAACTACAGGTGCAGGGCTCCAAAGGCCAATTGATACTGCCTATCCCATAACAAAAATCACAAAAAAACAGAAACGAAACAAAGACCAAGACACTAGTACATCCTGACGGGGGTCAGATTCCACATCGACCTCCTTCCTGATGGGGTCGGATTCCATGCCAACCCCCTTCTACCCATGGAACGCCTTCCAGGGTTGCAGCCTGTGGGCCTCCTAGCACATCTGCCAACCACAGTACTCCAGTCCTTACGGCAAGGATAGCTGCAAATACAAACCTCGCGAGTTTCAGAAAACCACATTGTGTACAAACACCATCCTCAGCTTCCACCTAGATGACCAGAACCAGAGAAACCAAACTCAGGCAGATCCAAACTCAGGCTGATCAGTATAAACTCAGACAGATCAGAATCCAAAACTCAGGCTGATCAGTATCTAAACTCAGGTGGATCCAAACTCAGACTGCGCCATGCTTCAGAAACATAAGACGAGACACAAACAACCCAACACAACAAGCACATGTTCTCATGTTCGTTTCAGAAAACAGACTCTTAAAACAGAGACACTGGCTGGCACACACACAAAAGGAGATCACCCTACCTCCAAGTCAGTTCTCGGGTGTGAGGGGTGGTCGCATTTCCTGGCCAACGCACCAAATGAAAGACCCACAATGTGAGGACTCCCCAACGTTCTGACTCAGGAGAGGCAACACCCCAAATCACTCACGAGAAATGGTCTTGCTGCAAACTGCAAGAGGACTTTTAAATTAAGAACACTCTCAGGCCCATGGTCATACACCATGCAGGGGTAGAGGACCGTGGCACCCCGAGTAGCTGGGTAAGGGATTATTTAAAGGAAGATACCACAACTCAAGGAGGTGGGGAGGACGTTGTTGGAAAATAACAAAGATACCAATTAAGAGTCACAAGGAAGTGCAAAGTCACAAGAGTCACAAGGGTCACAAGGAATACCTGGTAATTGTGCGGGTTATTTCTCAAGACAGTTTCTAAGAGCCCCTAAAAATAGCACATTTGTATAGTGGGTTCCAGCAATGGTCAGGGTGGGTTAGGCTGACTTTCTTTGAATGAACAGTCCTTGGACCCCAGAAGAGGGTGGGTTGAGGAATGTCGCTATCTGTTTTGTGATTAGCATACAGAGCATTGAGTCACAGAGGTCACATTCCCAAGCCTGGGCCTAAAGGCCTAGAATTTTGCTTTTATTATTTTTCAATTCATATATACACATATGAATATATATATATACATATTTATATATGTGTATATATATATACATATATATGTATATTCATGTCTATAGGTGGGAGTGTGTGATGTATGGAGTGTGTGGGTGCATGATGACAAATAGTTCCTCTCCTATGAGATCACAAAGACAGGAAGTGTAACTGTCTATGGTGGTTTAGTTTTTGCCAATTTGACACAAACTGGAGTCACCTGGGGAGAAAGAACCTCAATTCAGAGAATGCCTCCATCAGATTGGCTTGTGGGCACGGATTTGGGAAGTTTTCTTGATTACTGGTTGTGGAAGGGCACAGCCCACTCTGAAAAGTGCTACAAATGATTGGATGGTCTTGGATTATATAAGAAAGCAAACTGAGCAAACCATGGGGAGCAAGGCAGTAGGCAGTGTTTCTTTATGTTCCCTACTTCAGTTTCTGCATCTAGGTTTTTGTTTGGAGATCCTGCTCTCCTTCCCTGAATGAACTATTACCTATAAATTTAATAAACCCCTTTCTTCTTCAGTTTGCTTTGGTTAGCGCTTTATCATAGCAACAGAGAAGTAAACTTAATACTGTATTCTTCATAGTAGCTTCCTGTCTTGGGGCAGAAAATGGGAAAATGAACACAATGAAAGAAACACAGGCATAAGAAACGATCTGAACTATGTGAATGGGACATGAGCAGTTGCGTCGAGAAAGAAGACTCGGTGTAGCAGCTGCACTTTTAATGCTACAGAATCTAGAGACTCTAACCATGAGGATTTCAGCAAGATAGGAGAGAAATGACAAAAACAAATAGACAGAAAAGTAACAATGAGACCCTTAAGTTGGGGAGATTTTGGGCTGGTAACTGCCCTGTCCTTTCCAAATGTGGATCTACCCACGTGCAGTGCAAGAGGGCAGTCATTTAAAAGAATTAAGAGGTTATGTAAGTCATGACAGCTGGAGTGACTGTTTCACTGCCATTTCTATTACCTACGATATATATTTTATATCTGATTGTACTACGACAGACCTCTGATAAAAATGTTTGAAGTCAAAAGCAACAACATACCCATTCTTGGGGTATCTCATACACTTTGTGCACATTTCTTTCCTCACATCATCTAAATAAGACATTTCTTTTAACTCAGGATATAACTTAATAATTCTGTATAATGTAGTATTTTTTCTAAATATTTTTTTTCAGAACTATGATCCTATGATAGAATTAATGAAAACCAAATGCATCAACACAGAGAGCATAACTTTCTGGTGTAGACTAGAAAGCAGAGCTGTGGCATCCACACACCTGGGCTTCCCCCTCTGAGGTTGTCTCAGGAAAGATACCCGAGCCTCTGTAAGTTTCAGATCAATCAGCCATCACAAAAACATAATTATATATTTTTTCTTTGTCTTTCCTTTTTTTCTTCTTTTTTCTTTTTTTCTGGTATCAGAGCTCAGTGAACACAGTACAAAATAGAAAATAAAGCCTAAAACCAATGAAGCAAAATAAAGCCATCGAGGAGGAGGCATGGCTGACCTATGCCCTGGATGTTACCAGACCTGCAGTTTCCTTCTAAACTTATGTAACAACCAAAACAAAGTGAACACATGTTTCTCTTCATGTGATATCTTCAAGTCAAAGATCAAATTCTCCATGATCATCCAGACTCTTGAAGTATGCCTGCTTTTAAGTTTCCTTCCTCAGACAGGCATCATGACCTCTGTTCCTTTGAAAGCCATACAGCTATTGCTCACTAATGCCCACAAACTCTGTGTCAAAAATAAAACAGACCCACAGAGGAGAGTCTGAACCTTATTATGATTCCGGGCAGAGATGTCTCCAGACATGTTATGGGGAAAAGGACATAAGAATGAGGGGTTGAAATCTCTCTGGTAACAGAGTCTGAATGAAAAAATAAAAAAGAGTCTGGGATGAAAAATGATATTAGTCCTTTTTAACTATTCTCCACCTAGGTTAACATTTATGCATTCTTCCAGTGTTTGGCACCTTGTTAATAGAATAGGGGCAGTTTGAATAGACAAACCATGTATTTTTGCTGCAGACATTAGCTACTGGCCTGGGAAGAGTGTACATTTTAAAAAATTCTATAAGCACATCTTGTTTCATAAACTTAATTTAGCAGGAGTAACAGACATTACAATGATTTTGTTAGCAATCTGAAGAAACTGAAAATTCCAATATGTAGAATGTCTTCCTAGAGCTGACAGTTGTTTTTCTGACTTAAAGTGATAGCCAAGGATGACTTATCTTTCCGATAAATAGCTGCATAAACAAAGGACTTGGGAGCAAATGTCGCAGGGTCATTCTGCTTCTCTTAAGGGTTAAGTTACACCATAGATAAAGACTGAAGGGGAAATGTTCAGTTTCCTGGGACTTTTTTACCTTCTCATTATGCAGTGTGTACCCACAAATTAAAACAAAAATAGTTTGAGTTAGACAAGCTGCATAATTATGGAAGCGAAGATAGATAGATCCGGTAGTTTTATTTGCACATGTTTGCTGGATGTTATTGGTTCTATTTAGGTTCATCTAGAAGTGTTAGATATGTGCAGTTCTCGCACTCTTGTCAGGAACATTCATCCTTACAAACAGAAACTCAAGTTGACATGAGCAAAATCTTACAGAAGATGAACTTAATGCTTTTAAAACTGCTGGCTTTTTAAGAAATCTGTTAGGTTACTTTGCAATTCAACTGCAATAAAATGTATAGATGTGTTATTTTTATGTTAGTAAGTTCAAAATGTCATAGTCAAATTTCTTCAACCATTGCTCAAATTCACAGGCTGGCAAAAACACAGAACCTCAAAGGCTGTTTTTGGCAATTCTGGCTGACTACATATAGACAGAAGGTGGCCGTCACCATCCTGTCAGGACAGTTCCTTTTCATTATGTATGTTACCAAAAGATGAAAGAGGCTCATAACTTCTGACAAGCATAAAATGATCCACTGGAAGGGCAATTTCATGTTTGTCATTTTATTTAGTTTGACTCACTCTTTTTAGTCAGGGGAGTGTGTAGGTCTTTTGATTGTCTATTAAAATTCATGTAGTTTCAGTTCAATAATAATGAACTTGTCACCTAGTCCAACTGTCAAACCACTGAAGAATTAACTTAGCCATTATAGAAAAAAGTTTTCTTCCAGGGACTACACGGTGTATTACTAATTTTTTGAGATGCAGAATTGGCTTATGTGGTATTTGTGTTGCAACCCAGGCTGGCCTTGAAATCATTACAATCTTCCTGCAGCAACTTCTCATGGAATTATAAGAGGCACCACTGTGCCTGGCTTAAGAACTGTACATTCTCAAAAGTATATAATGTCACAGCACCAGAGCTGGAGTCATCTCCATCCTGGAGGCATCTTCCCAAAGCCATCAGTAGTTAGTTGAGGAGAGCTGTGAGGAGGAGCATGTAATCATGTCCTGTGTCATTTGAGAAGAGAAGCCCGATTTGTCTGTAGAGTTCTACTGGGTCCCAGTGGTCCTGACTGAGACCACTATGAGGTTTCCCCTATGAGGGTCACAGAGAAGGTAACTGGGAGCAGATCTCGAAGGAGAACGTTCACAGATGTCCTGAAGCAGCAAAGCGGTCACAGCTGAGAGCTCACAACCCTCTGCTCTTCTCTGCTAACGTAATGCTACAGGTCGGTTTTCCTTTCTGAGGAGAAACCTATGAAAGAAAATGATTCAGATTAAACTTTTTAAAATTTCCTTTCTCTTCTGGCTCATGGATAAATACTGTACATTTCTGAGTTGGCAAAATGGAGTTCTAATCATGAATTCCTCACATGCTTTCAAAGGTGAAAAATTGTCATTGTTTCAAGTGCCACCATATGCTTACCACTGGGGGTAATCACTTGTGGGAGAATTTTAGATATGAATGGGGAGAAATATTCTACTTGGAATTCTCATTCTTACAGGCATTCCGATGGCTTGGGCGTTTGCTTGTAAAAGTAAGTCATTTTTACTGTTATCAGTCAGGCTCACCTCAACCCTCAAAGAAAGAGCACTTGCCAAGTAAATACAAAAGTTAATGGTTAAATGCTATATAAGTGTCTATAATCTAGCACTGGAGATGCTAAGGTAGGTAGGAGCAGGACCAGTTTTAGACTAGCTGGCACTACATAGCAATATCCTGTCTGGAAAAAAAACAAAACAAAACAAAACAAAACAAAAAAAAAACCCAAAAGGATAAAATGATACTAGCTGTATTGTAAAGCAAAAGAAAAATAACATGAATTCTTAAGATTTGTTAGTGCAGTTTGAAGCCTAAGATGAAAGTTTTGACATATTTTTATAGGCTTTGGATAGAACACCATAAGCAAGCATGACAAAGAAGACAGAGCCAGAAGCTTACACATAGCAACAGAAATCAGGTATAAAATATGTCATTAAAGAAAATGTCCCAAAAGCAATTTACAGATTCAGTGTAATCTTCAGCAAAATTCCAAATCAATTCTTCATTAAAGAATTAATGAGAAAGAGCAATTTGCAAACTCATTTGAGGAAAAAAAAACCCAGATAGCAAAAACTATTCTCAACAATAAAAGAACTTTGGGCGAAATCACCATCCCTGACCTCAAGCTGTACTGCAGAGCAATCCGTGATAAAAACCTGCATGGTATTGGTACAGTGACAGGCAGGTAGATCAATGGAATAGAATTGAAGACCCACACACCTATGGTCACTTGATCTTTGACAAAGGAGCTAAAACCATCCAGTGGAAAAAAGACAGAATTTTCAACAAATGGTGCTGGTTCAACTGACAGCATGTAGAAGAATGCAAATCGATTCATTCTTATCTCCTTGAACAAAGCTCAAGTCCAAGTGGATCAAGGAACTCCACACAAAACCAGATACAATGAAACGAATAGAAGAGAAAGTGGGAAAGAGCCTTGAGCACATGGGCACAGGGGAAATTTTCCTGAATAGAACACCAATAGCTTATGCTCTAAGATCAAGAATTGACAAATGGGTCCTCATAAAATTGCAACGCTTCTGTAAGGCAAAGGACACTGTCAATAGGACAAAACTGCAACCTACAGATTGGGAAAAGATCTTTACCAACCCTACATCCTAGAGAGGGCTAATATCCAATATATACAAAGAACTCAAGAAGTTAGACTCCAGAGAACCAAATAACCCTATTTAAAATGGGGTACAGAGCTAAAGAATTCTCAACTGAGGAATATAGAAAGGCTGAGAAGCCCCTAAAGAAATGTTCAACATCCTTAGTCTTCAGTGAAATGGAAATCAAAACAACCCTGAGATTCGACCTTACACCAGTCAAACTGGCTAAGACCAAAAACTCAGGACAGTCCACACTTTTGCCTTAGCTCCAAACTTTGTCTCTGTAACTCCTTTCATGGGTATTTTGTTCCCTATTCTAAGGAGGAATGAAGTATCCACCCATTGGTCTTCCCTCTTCTTGATTTTCTTGTGTTTTGCAAATTGTATCTTGGGTGTTTTATGTTTCTGGACTAATATCCACTTATCAGTGAGTGCATATCTAATGACTTCTTTTGTGATTGGGTTACCTCACTAAGGATGATATCCTCCAGATACATCCATTTGTCCAAGAATTTCATAAATTCATTGTTTTTAATAGCTGAATAGTACTCCATTGTGTAAATGTACCACATTTTCTGTATCCATTCTTCTGTTGAGGGACATCTTGGGTTCTTTCCAGCTTCTGGCTATTATAAATAAGGCTGCTATGAATATAGTGGAGCATGTGTTCTTATTACCAGTTGGAACTTCTTCTGGGTATATGCCCAGGAGAGGTATTGCTGGATCTTCTGGTAGTATCATGTCCAATTTTCTGAGGAACCTCCAGACTGACTTCCAGAGTGGCCCATCCCATAATCAGCCACCAAACCCAGACACTATTGCATATGCCAGCAAGCTTTTGCTGAAGGGACCCTGGTATAGCTGTCTCATATGAGGCTATGCCAGTGCCTGGCAAATACAGAAGTGGATGCTCACAGTCATCTACAGGATGGAACACAGGGCCCCCAATGGAGGAGCTAGAGAAAGTACCCAAGAAGCTGAAGGGGTCTGCAACCCTATAGGTGGAACAACAATATGAACTAACCAGTACCCCCAGAGCTCATGTCTCTAGCTGCATATGTAGCAGAAGATGGTCTTGTTGGCCATCACTGAGAAGAGAGGACCCTTCGTATTGCAAACTTTATATGCCCCAGTACAGGGGAATGCCAGGGCCAAAAAGCGGGAGTGGGTGGGTAGGGGAGCATGGTGGGGGGAGGGTATAGGGAACTTTTAGGATAGCATTTGAAATATATATAAAGAAAATATCTAATTTTTTAAAAAAGTCAGGTGACAGCAGATACTGGTGAGGATGTGGAGAAAGCGGAACACTCCCCCATTGCTGGTGGGATTGCAAGCTGGTACAACCACTCTGGAAATCAGTTTGGTGGTTCCTCAAAAAAAAAAAAAAAAAATTGGACCTAGTACACATGAGGACCAGCTATCTCACCCCTGGGCATATAACCAGAAGATGCTCCAACATGTAATAAGGATACATGCTCCACTATGTTCATAGCAGCCTTATTTATAATAGCCAGAAGCTGGAAAGAACCCAGATGTCCCTCAACAGAGGAATGGATACAGAAAATGTGGTACTTTTACACAATGGAGTACTACTCAGCTATTAAAAACGATGAATTCATGAAGTTCTTAGGCAAATTGATGGAACCAGAAAATATCATCCTGAGTGAGGTAACCCAATCACAAAAGAACACATATGGTACGCACTCACTGATAAGTGGATATTAGCCCAGAAGTTCAGAATACCTAAGATACAATTCACAGACAACTTGAAGCTCAAGAACAAGGAAGACCACAGTGTGGATACTTTGGTCCTTCTTAGAAGGGGGGACAAAATACCCATGGGAGGAGACACAGAGAAAGTGTGGAGAAGAAACCGAAGGAAAGTCCATCCAGTGATACAAAAGGAGTTACCAAATGCACACACTATTGTGGATACCAGTGGGTGCTTGCTGACAGGAGCCTGATATTGCTGTTTCCTGAGAGGCTCTGCCAGTGTCTGACAAATACAGAAGTGGAGGCTCATAGTCACCCCTTGGACTGAGCACAGGGTCCCCAATGGAGGAGCTAGAGAAAGGACCCAAGGAGCTGAAGGGGTTTGCAGTCCCATAGGAGGAACAACAATATGAACCGACCAGTACCCCCTAAGCTCCCAGGGACCAAACCACCAACCAAAGAGTACACAAGGAGAGAAGCAAGGCTTCAGCCGCATATGTAGCAAAGAATGGTCTTGTGGGACATCAATGAAAGGAGAGGTCCTTGTCCTTGTGAAAGCTCCATGCTCCAGTGTAGGGGAATGTCAGGACAGGGAAGTGGGAGTGGGTGGGTTAGTGGGCAGGGGGAGGGAGGATGGGATGGGGGGGGTTTGGAGGGGAGATGAGGAAAGGAGATAAAATTTAAAATGTAAATAAAGAAAATATCTAATAAAAAATGAAAAAAAAGAAAATCTCTCATGATAATACCAGAAAAATATATTGAATATTTATATTTAATATCCTGAACTTGGAATACCTAAGACCTGGAAAACTAACACCTTGGTTAATACAAATGAAAACCAGAAAGAAAATGTTAATTTTCTCTATTTAATGAAGCATCTCTTTGCAACAGAAGATGACTATTCCAGAAAACCACAACCAATCAAAATGAAGAGAACAAGGGATAATGTAATACCCACCCCAACATCTATATCTAAGGTTTAGTGATCCTATTAGAAGAAAGGCTAAAAGGACTAGAAGAGCCAGAGGAACAGGGCATTTGCTGTGAACTGTGTCCCCTAGAAATGTCATAAATGAGACACATAAAGTCTCATCAAATGCTTGCTTAAAAATGTGCTGAACAAAGATGACAGCAGTGAGTGTGCTACAATGGAAGGGAAAAGCTCACCACCCAGCAACTCTAGACATAGAACTATAGGCAAGAAAAGTATATTGAGAGTGGGGGAAATAGCTTTTTAAATAACCCCAGTTTGTTATCCAATACCAAGTGGTCAGTCCTGAAAACTCATATAAACAAGTAATATTAAATAGACTGAGCAGTTTATAATTACATATTTAGGAATATATATTCACATGTATTCACATATATTAAGATATATTTATAGTTTAAATATATTTAGGAATACATATATATTTCTAGTATATTATAAATATACTTAAATATTTATAAATTGCTATTATATATATAAACACACACATATACTAAAAATATAGGCCATGAACTTGAGAGTGAGGGAATACATGGGAAGAATTTAAGGGAGGTAAAGAGGATGAAAACAATTTAACTATATTCTAATTTAAAAAAGATTTTAAAAATACGTTTCAAAAAGTGTAACCGTTATAGAAAGTCCATCTAAAGAAGTGCTGTGACAATGAAGAGAGCCATTGCACACTCCCTCAGAAACAAGATACCGGAATGTTACACATGCTTTAACAAGAAACAAGATGCATGTGACCATGTGATATGACCCACTACTCATTAAACTAAATCATAATAATGGAGAAACAAGAACTAGAAGTTTTCTCTACATTGAGAAAACTATTGAGATAAATATATTTAACCCTGAAGTATAATTTACTGATGTAACCAAGAGGAGTTAGGACTAAGCACCAATAGTTCCTGTCTATAGGTGGCTTTAAATAGCCCACTTGTCATTTGGCCAGTGCTTTTATGAGATAGGTAGAGCTAATGTCTTTGTTGTCTTGCTTTTGAAAGAGTTGTGGCCATTAAATAATCTATAGCAGAATGGAAATTTGAGGGGAAGGCAGAATTTTTCTAATAGCTATGCAACTAACCTTGTTTGCATTTGAGATGCAATAATATACAGTTTGTTTTCCATCTTAAAATTATTTAGTTGCTATTTAAACAAATATAAAATTTTACTATTTAAGTAACTGATTATATACCATACTTATTCATCCATCTCTCATCTATCTGTATGCTGTTTGTATATTTATGTATGCTTATATGTATGTTTATATAATCTATCATCTATTTACTATCTATATATTATCTATCATTTCTCAATCTATTATCAACTATCACTTATCAACTATTATCATCATAATCATCATATCTCTGTCTATGTTGTCTGTCCATATAATCTATTTCTTATCTAGTATCTATTATTAGTCATCTACCAAGTATGTATCATCATATCTGTCATCTACTACCTATCATCTAGCTATCTAGCTTAATCTATCTGTTTTTCTGTCTGTCTGTATACTTATCTGTCAACATATCTGTCACCTGCCCCTCTTTATCTATATATCTTTTTAATATCTATCATCTATATATTATCATCTATATATCACCTCCATATAAATTATTTATCTTTCTATCTAAGATCTATCTTTCATCTATCTGTATGTATCATCTATCTACCCATCTACTATCCATCAATCCACCATCTGTCAATCCATCTGACATCTATCTACCATCTATATATATTCCATAATTTATCCATATATCTATCATCTATCATATAGTATCTATCAACCCATTCTATCACCTATTCATCCATCTATCCATCTATCATCAATCATTTCTCCATTATCTATTCACCTAGTTATCATATTCAATCATTCATATATATATGAATGATTCATATATGTATATATACATATATATATATATACACACACACACACACACACACAAATTATCTACTGGATATATGTATATTTGTTAATGAAAGTATTTAACATTCACTTATAAATCAATGGTTTTTTTTTTGTTTGTTTGTTTTTTGTTTTTTTGTTTTTTTGAGACAGGGTTTCTCTGAGTAGCCCTGGCTGTCCTGGAACTCACTCTGTAGACCAGGCTGGACTTGAACTCAGAAATCTGTCTGCCTCTGCCTCCCAAGTTCTGGGATTAAAGGCGTGTGCCACCACTGCCCAGCACAAATCAATGTTATAATACTAATATATTTATCACTTTATGTATATAAATATATATATATATGTAAAGTATATGCATATCCTTATATATATGTATACTTTATTATTTCTTTAGCAAAATTGCTGCATTAAATAAGCAATTTTGCTTATTAATTACTAGTAGAATAATGAAAAGTGTATTCAATAAGGAAAACTTTATAATAATTTGTTTTGGATATTATACTAAATATAATTGTAAACATCCTGTTTCCTATAACTCAAAATAAGCCTTGTTATTTACAGTAGCACTTTTGTTTTTGCATACTGACAGGAACAGAAAGTATCCAAATAAGCTAGTCTTTTACTTTTATAAGCATTATCTGTAATGATGAAATATAATTGCAGTTATGAAAAACATAGAAACTTAAAATTACATATTCTGGCTTTCAGAATAAGATCATTATAAGTTACTTGAGCAAAAAGCATTCATGTTTAATTCTATTTTATTTTACCTACGATGTAGCTCAGGACTGTTTATGTTCTTGGCAGTCTTAAAATGTGATTTGCTGTGCTAGTCAGTAACCAGCTATGCCTCAATTTTCATATTTATAAAACATGGCCAATAATAGCGCCTACTTAGGCTTACTATGAAGCTTCGATAATGTAGTGTATGTATATACAAAGCACCTAAAATAGTGTTTACCATGCAGTCAGTGTTATGGGTTTAATTGTACAATCTTCTTGAGAAGATATGTTTAATTCCCAAAGCTTGAAAATATGTGTAACAAGTTCTGGAAATATAGAGGACTCCTTGATTATGTGGCTGGGTGTAGAAAAGGCAGCACTCCTCAGGGTGACCTCTTAGTCCATAGAACCAATATCTCTAACATAAGAGGGAATTTGACTGTGAACACAGAGGAAGATGGTCAGGTGAAGTGAAGGTGGAAACAGAAGTTTTGGTCGCGATGGCTGTTCTGGCGTTTACTTGATTATATTTCTTCACCTAAGAGGCAATCCCTTGGGCATGTCTGTGATCGTGTGTCCAGAAAGGTATAACTGAGCTAGGAAGATCTATCTCAATGTGGGCAGGGCCATCCCATGAGCTAGGGTTCTGGACTGAATAAAACCGAGAGTGTGTGGAACCCCAGCATTCACCTCTTTCAGGAGACCACATGTCTCCTGCCATGTGGATCAAACACTAAGCCAAAACAAACCCTTTCATGTTGCTTTTTGTTAGATATTTTGTTACAATGATGAGAAAGGGTATTAATATTCAGAATTCCTGGAACTGCGCCAAATTGAAAGAGGAAAGAAAAGAACCTCCCTTACAGAGATCTTAAGGAATTGTCACCTTGCCAACACTCTGATGTTAAACCACTATGAAGAATGTTTCTGTTCTCTGAAACCACCTAGTTTTGGATTTATATATTTCTATTCCTACAAACCAAATCCAGTCAGTGCTCAGTATTCAATAAATGGTCAGTTGTGATGTTTAGGTTCTGGTCCTCTTTACTTGTAGCACATTCTCAGAGTTCCTTATTTCATAACCTAACTTACTAAGCCAATTCTGCACTAACCGAGAAACTGGCAGTGCACTCAAGTGCCAGGCATGTAGTGCAGCCAGCCAGAGCTCTTTCATTTGAAGAAATCAAACAAACATCATGTTTTCAAGATGTACTGATTTTGTTATGCTATAGTCATTCTTGAAATATGGAAGCAATTTTGCATCCCATTTCAACAGCACATGAAAGGAGATGGAAATGTGCTCTGTAAAATCACCTTTGTAAACAGGAGCTGCCACTCATGAACATCTGTGGATTTACACACATGAAAAGGCTCATCGTTCAGTCAGGAGGCAGGAGATTCTTCAATGCTTTGGAAATGTTCCCTGACTTCAATGTGCCTCGAAAGCATTCAAAACTAACCATAGATAGTGGATGAGATCAAGGCTGGAAATAAGGTGACTGGAAGATTATGTCAGGGGTACTCTGCTCCACTCCAGCTATGACCCCCACCCCAATGTGTGAGTACTTTTTCTTCCCATACAAGTTCCTAGTACACAAGTGTTGACTCCAAAGATCCTGCCCAAATGTCCCTAAACTCTCTTCCAGGAAACTCCTAGTCTCTGCACAACTTAGGGTCCTGAAGGAGACATTTATGTGGGATAGTGATGGAGGTAGAATCAGATTGTGCAAGCTGTGCTGTCCTATAGAGCAGTGAGGGAGGAAAAGAGGGTGGCTGTGGGCAAGAAGCTAGGGCTCATGCTGTTGCTGAGAACTGACTTAGAAAGAGCATTCTAAATCTACTCAGGCCTATCTCGGAGATGCTTATTAAGGTAATGAATGATCTACAAGAGTTTCCAAGTGTGACTTATAGAAATTTCCATAGAGTGTGCAACTCTGTATTTATGCTTGCATCTGTCGATGATTGTTTAAAAAATTATAATTAAAATTTCACCATCATCTAGTATGAAGCATTTCCAGGTAAGATGGCACCCTAAAGTTATCTCAGTGTGACCCAGTGAAGGGAAAGAATCAGAAAAAAAAAATTGACTAGCTTCAAAAACAGAGTTGCAAGTTCACAAAGGTAGTGATAGAGTATTTTAAAAGAAAAAAAAAGATAGAATATTTTAAAAGAAAAAGACGAGAAGTGGGGGGCTAGTCAGCCACAGCTCCAGACATGTGGTTCCCCAGAGCAGGAAGAGAAGCAGAAGTCTCTTTTAGAAGGTCAGCCAGGAAAGCTTTGTAAAAAGAGACTGGAATTCCTGTTCTCAGGGCAAGCCATGGATGGGCCTCAGTTGCAGGTTCTGCTGAGACAGAGATTCCTGCAATGTGTAAGGGTCTCATTTTGTAATGCAAAATGAGGCTTGGAGGACATGGGTCTGGTGACATTTACAGCAACGGTCTATTGCAGCTGCCCCAGTGACCTTAGCACACAGAGGAAAAAAAAAAAAAAAAAACACAAGTCCCTGAAACCTGAATTTAATTTGCCACAGGGCAATAGATAGGTTCTGCCGGCAGTTTTGACCCTCTGGCTGGTAGATGATGCCAAGGCTAAAGTGCCCAGGTCTGCCAGGAGCAGATCTTATGAATGAAAATAACCCCGGTGTTGTCTGATAGCCCTTGGAGTGAGATCAGACAAACCCTGGAGCCACCTATTTATGGTCACTGCTGTAGAACCTGAAAATTCTGAATCCCCAAAGTCTGTGTGACACTCACAGGTGCATCTTTTCATTAGGGTGATTACATCCTTAGGAGTACTTCAAAGCACAAATACAAGTCCCTTCAACAATGACAGCACAGGACAGAATAAATGTCATAAGAAGGGTAGTTAAACAAAGGAGTACTATCAGGAAATTCACCACACCCCAAGCAGCAAAGCAACCTTTGATACAGACAGGCCAGAAGGTAGATATCAAACAGTAATCCAGCCAGGCAGAAACAACCAACACCATTTCAGAAATTGGCAAATATCTCTTAGTGATAACCTTAAATGAAAAGGGTCTCACCTCACCAAGAGCCCAGTCCAGATGACTGAATTATAAAAGTAGATCCAATCATCTGTTGTCTCCAAGAAACACAGTTACTGGTAAGGACACCCACAGATTAAGAGTCAAAGGATGAAAGATGATATATCAAGCCGCAGAAGTTGGAAAGCAAGACAAAACCCTACACAAATTAAATAAAAGAAATACAGAGAAGACCCAAATCAATAAAATTACACATAAAAGTGAGAATATTGCATCAGATGCCAGTGAAATCCAGAGAATCATAAGAAAAAATATATTTAAGAAAAACAGAAAACTCAAGAAAAAATGAATAATTTCTCAGACACATATGATCTACTAAAATGATTTCAAGGATATGTTGTAAAAATTTAAATAGTTCCAAACAGATGATAGGTTTAAAACAGTAATAAAAGATCAGCCTATGGTGAGAAACTCAGGACTGACAGGAAATTCTACAAAACATACAATAAAGAACTAGCACTAGTATTTCTCACAGTGTTCTACAAATAGACAGGGAAGGGATACCACCAAAGTCATGTAGGGAAGTCCATATTACCCCAACACCCAAACAGAATAAATACATTACAGATGCATAAGCTATAGTCATGTTTCATTCATGAACAGAGATGCACAAATTCTCAATACATTTTTTTGGGATCCAATGATACATCAATAAGATCATGCACCATGATCAACTAGGCTTCCTTTTGGGGATGCAGGGCTGGTTCCACCTGTATAAGTCAATAAGTGTAAATAAACTTCAAGACTGAAGTCATACCATATTCTCAAATAAACCCAGAAAATGCATTCAATCAAATTCAACATCCCTTTATGATAAAAGCCCCAAAGACAGTAATGACTGGGGGAATAAAACTCAATATAATAAATGCATTTTCCACAAGCCTATTATCATCAGAAAGGAAGGAATCTTAATGGGAAGGGTAAGAGAGGACAGCAGAGTACATGTGCCATGTATATAAAAGGGAGAACAAGAAGACAGGTCAGAATGAGGGAAGGAACAAACCAGAACAAAATATAAAGAAACATATGTTTAAATGCCAAGATGAAACCCATTACTGTTTATGCTAACTTTAAAAATAAAATTTTAAATGTAGCCTTGTTTGTAAAATATGAAATAAGACTCATGGAGTAATTTCCAAATAAATATCCAAGGTATAAAAACCCCTGTAATTTCAGCTTTAATTTTCATAACAGGAATAATTATAATGGAAGATACTGGATAGATAATGGGTAGAAATTATTATTTTATCACTTCCATTAATTAGAAATAAAGAAATAAACTTGTCAGCAACCAGGAAACTATTATCAACAATATTGTCTGATCTTTAAGGCACATGTATCACTGAATGATATATGAAATATCATCTTTTTGTCTATATCTGCCATAGAGTCAAATCTTTAAAGTTTTAGAAATATACCTAGGAAACAAATCAGTATACTAAAAAGGTACCTCAGTATCAAAACTCTACATAGGATTCAACCTATTTATATATTAATATGCAAATGGATAAAGAAAATGTGGGTTATGTGCATGATAGAATATTATTAGTCATAGCATAATGAAACCCTGTCATCTACAGCAGATAGATAGAACTGAAGGTTGCTATATTAAGTGAAATGAGCCAGACACAGAAAGACAAATACCAGATGTTCTCTTCTACACATGAAAGCTAAACTTTTTTAATCTCAAAACATAAGAGTGTATGCTAGTAATCACTAGATGCTAAGAAGGATGGCTAGATAAAGTATAGGACATCCACCCTACATTCCACAGACCTGAAGTAGCTAAATAAAAGGGAAGGCCCATGCAAGGATGCTTGACTCTCACTTAGAACGGGGAATAAAATAATCATAGGAGGCTGATGGAGGGAGGGAAATGGATAGGAGAATTGAAGGAGTTGGGATCAGGTGTAGGGAGAGACAAGAAAGAGGGCCAGAGGGCCCAGGAGACTGAATGGAAATTTGCAGCTGCTGGGGGTGGCAGGGTATGCAGTCATCTGCCAGAGACTTGAAATGGGGGAGCCTCTCAGAAATCACTGGTGATGACCTTTGCTGAAACTCACAGCCGTGGGGATATGGAACCTGAAGAGGCTACCTCCTGGAGCCAGGCAGGACTGCCAGTGAGGCGATAGGGACACCAATCTACCCATAAAACTTACCACTCAGAATTTATTCTGTCTACAAAGAAATGCAGGGACTGAGGATGGAGCAGAGACTAAGGGAATGACCAGCCAATAATTGGCCCAACTTGAGAGCCATCCCATGAGCAAGCACCAATCCCTGACACTATTAATCTCTGACACTATGTTGTTGACTAACACTTGTTATCATGCACTAAAATACGGACTACTGTCATTAAACTATAAGATGTATGTTGTGGTCACTTTTAATTGTCATAAAGCCCAATCTAGAATCAAGTGGGAAGGACTCTCTCAACAAGGAACTGTCTATGTTAGGTTGAGCTGTACGCATGCCTGTGAGGGATTTTTATACTTAGGTTAATTGAGGTAGGAAGAGCCACTTTAAATGTGGACAGTACCACTTCATGGGCTGGACTGTGGACAGCATAAATAGGAGAAATCTCTATTAATTAATCCATTGATCTAGAGTGTAAGCCAAAATGTGAGCCAAAAAAGGCTTTCTCTCTAAAGTTGCTTGTATCAGGGTACCTTATCTCAGCAACAGGCATAAAACTAAGACAATGTATAACTTAGAATGTAAACCTAAGATTTCTTAGTAATCATGACAGTTAAATTGTTATATGAAAATCCAAAACAACCAGGTTAAAACTACAGATCCAAAGGGACTTCCCAGTCAGATGAAGCAAAGCACAGCGAGATTCACTAGAAAAGTTAATGAAAGCACACGTTTCAATGTGACAAGGATGATTTCAGACTTGATGAAGTCAGGCTTGAGCTATGAAGTAGTTATAAAGGAGAAAGGGAGCAGCAGGAACACAAACAGTTAAAAAATCTGAGTCAGGGATTTATTTAGTATTGCTAACCGACAAACAGTCATCCCCTGGCTGTATCCAGTCAGTCAGTGACAGGGCTGTGTGGGAGCAGAGAATGGCAGGTTACAACAGCAGCTGCCTGAGAGGTTCTGCCAGGCCTTTCATGCATGGGCTAGGTAATATGTTTATTAGTACATACATACAGTACTGTGCTTTTTACTTGTGATATTCTAAATATCAGATAAAGAATACACAGGACCTTCTGTTTGTGTTAAACGGTGGTTTTTATCCTCTTCCTTGGAGCAACTATGTTGCTTATAGAATGAGTGTATAACTTTTGAATTAAAATGAAAAGTTTTAGAAAAGGCTATAATGCATGCTGTGACCTCAAAGGAAGACAAAATTATTGAAAATTAAATATCACTCAGCTAATTATCCAAATTAGAGACCATGTTCTCATTTTTAACATTTTAATATAGTTATGGAAATTGAAATCCCCAGGTTTTCAATCCTTTGTACAAAAGAATCTAAATTTAGTGTTAAATTGCACTGTGAAATTTAAAATGTTACTACAACTCTCTAAGGCTCAGTTTCCTCACATGTGAGCTGGCATAAGATACATATATGTTATAGTATTGCTGAGAAGATTAAAATAAACAATGTTATAAAACTCCTTGCATTGGTACAGTATAAGTATATTTCTTGATTGTTATCATTGTAGACATGGTTATAAGTTAATATATCAGAAACTCATTCTATTTTCGTAGGCAGTAGATCTTATGTAACTGACAAGTTTCACTTTATATATTGTATTTAAGTTGTGAATATCATCATAACTAACTCATACTTTATGTGATTATTATCTTCTGTGACATTGGATTAGAAATACTTTGCTAGTGATATATAGATTACTAGTTAGTGAATTTGAAATTTTATTTTCTAATGACTAAAACTGTAGCACATGGAGATAATATCTTATTTTCATTGCATACCACTAGAAAGAGGGAAATGATACCTTATAGCAATTCAATGGATTTCAAAGCTACAAACTTTATGCAATGGCCCGGGTTAACAACATGCCTTTCTAATGCATTTCTTCACTGGGGGGGGGGGGGGGGGCAGGGAACCGAAACCTTACTAGTTATACTTGTAGTCTATCTGTAGTAGAAATCAAAGCAAAATGAAAGTCTAGTATGTGTCTGAAAAATATCTGGACATTTTATTACAGAGTATCTATTTTTTATGTTTCTTTATGATACTAATGTAACCTACAGCCTTTACTACTCTCAGTGTTGATGTTTGGTGCTTAGTGTTAATTATCAAAATCGTGAATCACCTTGGAGATAGCCTCTAGGTATGCCTGGGGAAATTCTTTTGGTTACATTAATTGATATAGGAAGAACTGCCCACCATGGGCAGCACCATTCCCTGGCTAGGATACTGTACAAAAACAGAGACAAGGAACTAAGGGGCAGTATGGCTTCATTTTTGTCTCTGCTCATTGACAATGGATGTAAAATGAGAAGCTGTCCCACACTCCTACCACTGTGGCTTCTCCACAATTATACAGTATGCCCTCAAACTGTGAGGTTTCAAATAAGCCCTTCCTTCTAAATATTCTTTGTCAGAGCATTTTATCATAACTGAAGAGAAACTAAGACAAAAATTAGTACCTAGAAAAGAAGTGGGGCACTTTCTATATGAGCATACCAATGAAGTTCTTCAGTCCTTTGAGCTGTTATCACTGAAACATTCAACAGTTTGGTGCTTTGGAAGGATAGCTTAATAACCATTTTCTGGGATCTTGAGAAACAAAAGTGCTGCAAAAAAATGAAGACAATGGAGGCCTGGCTCATGAGGTCTCAAAGGAGAATGGGAGCTCTATTAGAGAAGTGGTGTTTTGGCAAAGACTCTGACTACATTCTGACCCTGTCCTGAGACTTCCGTGAAGCTGAACTTAAACATAGCAGACTAATTTGTTTGGTTGATGCAGGGAATGGGAAGAAGGTTACAGTTTCACGGAAAGAGTGCAGACAACAAAGCAGCTCTAATTGTTCTTGAGAGTAGCATCACTGAAGCGTACAATGGCACTCTACACTGGAACAATATAAAGGATAACTTTTAGATAAAACCTACTCACTAAAGGCTTTATAAAAATAATGCAAATTCACATGAAAGGAGAAAACCTGAACTGAGAAATCAGCTGAGGGTGTTCCCCATCCCTCAAAAGCAGGAGCTTAGGGGAGACCTTTCCCAAGGTCAGCACACAGAAGCTGATGCAACTCGGGTCCAAGCGTCCTAGATTCCATCTAATGGAACAGAACTTGACAGTGTCATCCCCATGGTGCTACATTAGAAGCAAAAAGGCCAAGACTGCAAGTGCCATGGAGTCCTACTCCATTCTATGGTTTTAGAGAGCTGAGGCCCTGCAATGTGTGGCTGGAACAAGAGAACATTGTGTGAAGTTGCAAAGGTAGAGCTAGGTGGCAGTAGAGACTCCAGGTCATTAGCGATTACAGATGATAGAATTGGTCGAGTGGAGCATGTTAAAAACAAAACTCATTATCTCAGCTTTGAATTAAATGTGATAACATCTCAAGTATAAGTTGAAGCTACAGAGCTTATCCTGAGGTTTCTAGAAAAATTCCCATCTAGAAAAATTCTTTGTTCATCTCTGAAAATGAACAAGGTGGAGTAAGTATATATCATGTAAGGCTTTAAATGGCTAAGAATAGAAGAATAACTTCGTTCATACTACCACTGGATGGCCATCTCAAGGCACTGTACAAACAAACAGAAGGTAAGATTAGCTCTACAGAAATGGGGGAAAAATAGTAAACCAAAGGAAAATGAGACTTACAGGTGCTTTCAGTTTGGGGTATTTTGCAGATGGCACTTACTATTTTCCAGCACCATCGGAGGTGGTTGCTGTAAACAGTTTTGGATGAACAGAACTGTTCCTTGGAGTCTGGCATCACATCCCAAGGGAAAGCAGTTCTGAGCTTTGGGTTTCTGCCAATGACATTTGAAACATCTGCTTTGCTAGGCTTGGTGGTGTAGCCCTGTAGGTCTGGCTCTTAGGACATCGCAGCAGGACCAGGACCTCAAGCTCATCTTTAGCTACCGAATGAAACTGAGGCTATTGTTCTATGTGAGACCACGTCTCAAAACAGGACAAGCAATAGTCTGCCTCGGAGCCTCCTGGATTGTGGGTTCACACCTGTCCTTCAGGGTAGAATCACAACGCTGTTGCTGTTACATGGGTGCTGTAAATGGCTGTATTTAAAGGTTCATCTCTAAGTCTCTGACTCTGAGCCTAAAATAGGAGCAGAACACAGATTTGGGACACACATTTTGGCATCTCAACATTGTCTGAAGGAGTTCACTCCAGACCACAAATTGGAGTTGTGGGTGCAATACAACTTCATAGTAACTTCTTTCCTGGTACAAAGGGATGTTGAATAGGCATTCCCTAGAGATCCCTTTTGTATGCATACATGAAGGAATGCCTATTAAAGCTGTGGTCTTACCATGTGCCTTGTGCTGTACACGTGGAGGAAGCTGGCTGAGAGCATTCCACTGATAGGCTGGCTGTGGGGAAAAAATAAAGCACTGTTATAGAAATATAGACTTCAAAAATGGAACAGTGGCATACTAAAATATAATTAAACTCGGTGGGTTTTGTTAAGTAGCTGATGCCCAAAAAGTCGTTTTGATACAAACCATTTGCTAATCTTCCTCATTTTACTGCTTTACCTCAGCCCCTCTGTATGTGCCTAGCTAGAATTTTTATGACTGGGAAGTTGTACATTTTCTGCCTCTTTCCTCCACTCACCATCCTGATTCCTTTTTTTTCTCTCTCCCCTCCCCACAACTTCTCTATTTTCTTAACATTTTTGTCAATCTGACATTAAGTAGAATCACAGGGAAGAGGAACCATCAATTGGGGCATTTCTTCCATCAGACTGACCTGTGCACACATGTGTGGGGCATTCTTTTGATTAACAATTGATGTGGAAAGGCCTAGATTATTGTGGATAGCCCCATCCCTGGGCACATTGCCCTGGGTTATATAAGAAAGCAGGCTGTGGAAGCCATAGGGAGCAAGTACCATCCCTGAGTGGTCTTGGCTTTAGTTCCTGCCTCTAGGCTTCTGCCTTGTGCTTCTACTGTGGCCTCCTTCAATGATGAAATGTGTGATGCAAATGTGTGAGCCACATAAACCCTCTCAGCCCCAAGTTGGTTTCAGTGAGTGTTTTATCATAGCAGCAGGCAGTAAGTAGAACATCCCATTCCCTCCCTCTCTGTCTTGTTTTTGAATCTGAAGAAGTATAAACCCCCCTGAAAACTTACTATCTCCTGCAAATCAAATAAAAGCTATTTTTTAATACCTTCACTTGTAGGTAATAAGAAAGCCAGAACAAAATACCAATTTAACAATTTCTTTTTTTTCCATTTTTTATTAGGTATTTAGCTCATTTACATTTCCAATGCTATACCAAAAGTCCCCCATACCCACCCACTCCCCCTTTTTGGCCCTGGCGTTCCCCTGTACTGGGGCATATAAAGTTTGCAAGTCCAATGGGCCTCTATCTTGGCGTGACTCTAACTAAGGAAGTGAAAGATCTGTGATAAAAACTTCAAATCTCTGAAGAAAGAAATTAAAGAAGATCTCAGAAGATGGAAAGATCTCCCATGCTCATGGATTGGCAGGATCAACATTGTAAAAATGGCTATCTTGACAAAAGCAATCTACAGATTCAATGCAATCCCCATCAAAATTCCAACTCAATTCTTCAACGAATTAGAAGGAGCAATTTGCAAATTCATCTGGAATAACAAAAAACCTAGGATAGCAAAAAGTCTTCTCAAGGATAAAAGAACCACTGGTGGAATCACCATGCCTGACCTAAAGCTTTACTACAGAGCAATTGTGATAAAAACTGCATGGTACTGGTATAGAGACAGACAAGTAGACCAATGGAATAGAATTGAAGACCCAGAAATGAACCCACACACCTATGGTCACTTGATCTTCGACAAGGGAGCTAAAACCATCCAGTGGAAGAAAGACAGCATTTTCAACAATTGGTGCTGGCACAACTGGTTGTTATCGTGTAGAAGAATGCGAATCGATCCATACTTATCTCCTTGTACTAAGGTCAAATCTAAGTGGATCAAGGAACTTCACATAAAACCAGAGACACTGAAACTTATAGAGGAGAAAGTGGGGAAAAGCCTTGAAGATATGGGCACAGGGGAAAAATTCCTGAACAGAACAGCAACGGCTTGTACTGTAAGATCAAGAATTGACAAATGGGACCTAATGAAACTCCAAAGTTTCTGCAAGGCAAAAGACACCGTCAGTAAGACAAAAAGACCACCAACAGATTGGGAAAGGATCATTACCTATCCAATTTAACAATTTCTAGTGAACTGAGGAGGAAACCACGGGCATCTTGGGAATACAGTGAAGTTCAGGAGGAAAAGCTGGACAAAGCTTCTTTCCTGCTGCAGCTCCAGAGAAGATTGGCTCCACATTGCACAATAGGTACACTAAATGGAATACACACACACACACTGTGTGTGTGTGTGTGTGTGTGTGTGTGTGTGTGTGTGCTGTGTATGTGTGTATTTTTTCTTGAAGCTTCCTCCTAAGTTTCCACCTACCTGTTGATTTTTAGGGAACAAGACAGCTGCGCTGAATAAATGATACTTTATTGTGTTGGCTAGTTTTATATCAACTTTACACAAGCTATTGTCATCTAACAGGAGGAAGCCTCAATTTGGAAAACACTTGCTTAAGATCTGGCTAATTAGCTTGTCATAGGTGGTGCCACCCCTGGGCTGGTGATCCTGGGTTCTGTAAGAAATCAAGCTGAATAAGGCATGGGAAGCAAATGAGTAACCTTCTTTGTGGCCTGCTGCCCCTGTGGTCTCTGCATTAGCTCCTGCCTCTGTGTTCCTATCAAGTTTGAGTTCCTGTCTTGGCTTCCCTCAATGAACTATGATTCACAACTTTTAAGCAAATAAACTCTTTCCTTCCCAATTTGTTTTTTATCATTTTGTGTCATCACACCAGTAGTAGCCCTAACTAAGCCCCAACACTTATCATATCCTAAACTACCAGGAAAATTTTAAGCCACTGGCTTGGTATTTAACCTCTTGGAATGAAGGTTAGTCAGCTCTTTCAGATCACAGCAGTCTGACCCAACTCACCCCTCAGACACCTAGGCTCTTGACTCTTTGGCCCATGAAAGAACTGCAAGAGGAAATGAGATCAGCTGTTTCTTTATCTTCTTGTTTATTTTTAGATGGCACAAGTAGCACATGGTGCAGCTAAGTGATGTGAGCCCCACCTTTCTATTCTAGGAGAGCTGCCAACAGGAGGTAAGAAAGTGTAATCTTACCAACATTAATGAGCTATGATTTAATTCAGGGGCAGATGTAAAGAAATATGAATTATTCCTTTAAAATTCTCCTTGAGGCTGAGTTACACTGATTTCATTCAATAGAATAAATACTGTTTTAAATGCAAGCCTTTACTTCTCCTTCATCAAACACTGGCTCTTCTGGTATTAACATTATAATCTAAAATTCTTTCCGGGGAAGTTTACTATGCCATAGGACATGAATTTTTTCCTTCTTCCTGTTAATGAAGGTTGACAGAAGCAGCTAACCATATCTATTTCAACATAAGGTTGAGTTATTCATGTACCTTGTATTTCACAAGACTATCAAGTTTCTCTTTTTCCTTATACTTCCCACAAACTTAATTTACTTCTATATCCTCGGGAGAAAATTTGTAAGGAGTGATGGCTATGGTGAAAGAGCCCGAGAAGTGTCTCTGGTGAAGACTGAAAAAGTAGGACAGCCAGTAAGAAAAGATAGAGTAGAAGTGACCAGCAACTAGCCACATCTGGGAAAGGCGCAGGTCCAAAGGGACCTCACTAAGTTCCAGTGTCCTGCTCCCCAACAGATACCGTCTGCTCCCAAAGGAGAAGGGTTTAAGTTATACTCTCACACAAAAGTACTAGGGTTCCAGACAACCTGGAGAAATGCATTTTTCTAAGTGCTTTGCTAGGAAAATCCTACTTCAAAGTCTCAGAGCTGAAGTATGATTACATTGCTAATAAAACCTAAAGGCAGAGAGAGAGTTGGTTGTTCATTCCAAGATGTAGAAAATGTATGACCGTTCCACCTGAATGAGAGTTCCACCCATACTGGCAAAGCAGAGTAGAATCAAACAGGGGGATCACAGAGGCAAGAAATATTGCTCCTCGGAAGGACAGCAAAGGTGCTCAGGTTCTGACTCAATCAGGTTCCTGGTCCAAGTCAATTCTGCTTACAAATAACTATTCAACGGTCTTGGCAAACACAGCTACAAAGAAGAATTTTAGTGAGCTACTTTTTTCTTGCATCTTCCAAGACAATTCCTTTTTAACTGGAAAATGTCAAAACTCTTTTGCATCTACCTAGTAAAACTCATGGTAATTCAATAAATAGCACTTTATAACTGAAGAACACAGTGTAGTTTTTTGGTTTGACTATACTTTGTTCACCTTATACGTAAAAATGGCCTTTGGGTGGTGTCACATGTGGTGATTGAGAATAGCCCATGTAAAATATATTTGTCCAAAAAATTAGAGCTCGATTTGGTATCTTTTACTTAATCAATTCATATCTGTATGTCCTATGGGTTCAGTGTCCCAAGGATAATTATAGTGGACAGGGACCATGAGAACATTGCAAATTGGAGGTCAGATGAAAGAGATGCTCTTATCTGGGAGCTGCATGATCATTTCTACCAACTGAGATTCCTATATCCACATATGTTGGAGGAGGAAGTCTTATTCATTGAACATTTCCATAGATGCTGTTCTGGCCCTGAGGCTTTTGGTACTCATGGATCCCATAGATAAAAACCTATGTCACAGTTACAGGTTGGAAGACACATCTGAGGAGAAGGACCAATTCATTGGAAGTGAGTGGAACAGAAGTTACACTGATCCTTGCTCTACATAACCAGCCTTTGTTTACATTTGAAGGTTCAGCCTGATCCAGCATAATACTTGCTCAAAACAATAAACGTTAATTAAAAATTTAAGAGTGATAGAAGTGTCTCATGAAGTAAGTCTTTCCCAAGATGGCATTATCATTAAGGGAATTGGGAACACTTGAAAAGTACACACAACTAGCTGTTTATGAGTTCTTTTCATAGAGGGCATCATTAAAGGCAAACTATTGCAGACAGAGATGCTAAGAAGAGATTTCATGCAGGTGATTAGTAGTGGAGAAACACGATGTCGAGTTACAGAAGCAGTGGGGTGAGAGAGTCCAGTGACAGAAGTGTGTTCCATTTTCTAGAGATAAAGCTCTTGATGCAGTTTTCCAGATTATGTTATGCAAGTAACTGAAAGAAACACCAAGAGCTATAGGAGCTTGTGAGTTTGTGAAGGAAACTGCATTTGCTGTGTGCCTGTGACACTCTGAGAGGTACATGGGTTTCTTGACATTCTCTGTAATTCCTAAATATTATCTATTCACTGACATTTTAGGAATAGTGAAAAATGTGGGTAGTTCTGGACCATCTACTGCATTACTAGAAAAAGATGCCATTGAAACAATGGGAAATGTTATGGGGGAATAAAAACTGTTGATAAAAGACAAGAGGTCTTATGTGTGGACCAAAATACCTATTTTAGTTGCTTGCCTTGCTAATTTTTCTTTCTTTATTGGCAAGATTTTTGCCTATAAAAAAAGATATTATTTATCAGGAGATTTCAAGTCATTAGTTCCAAAGTTGTTCTTTATCTAGCTATGAGTGACTCACTCAGAAGCCCAGGGGTAGGTGCATTGCCAACAGTAATGCCACATGAAAGAGACTGCCCCTGGTTGTGATATGTTGATTTTATCTTGAAATTCCCAAGGGCAAGTTAGAAATTAAGCTACCTTTAAGTTGTTTTCCAAATTTGTCAGTTCATATCTTCCTGTATTGGTAAAAGTATTTAGATATAAATACAGAAATGTTTACTGCTTCCTAAATGAAATTGGAATTGGTTAGCCTGAAATTGAGACTCTGACTCTCTCTCTCTCTCTTCTTCCTCTCTCTCTTCTCTCTCTCTCTCTCTCTCTCTCTCTCTCTCTCTCTCTCTCTCTCTCTCTCTCTCCTTTCTATGTGAGAAGTATGATATGTGTTAACACAGGACACTTGCTGCTTCGTGTACCTTCTGTGCAGTCAGGCCTCCTCCACATGCCTCTATGCAGCCCAGCAAAATCTCACCCTGAGAGACGATGACACTGGGGCACAAGATAGTTATGTTGCTTAGAGCCACAACGCTTGGCTTTACGTCTTCTCACTATTTGAGTCCCAACTTCATCTTGCTAAGTCAACAACCTATAATCTTCCATAACTGACACACTTAGAGGAAGTTAGCTTTTGACCTATTAGTCATACCGATGAGATCTGATGTCCATGTTATCCATTTCTATAAAGCATGGGCAAATGTCCCTGTCAGTACAGTTAACATGGAACATCAAATCCATGCACCTTTTTATGAATTCTATTACTACTTTAACACAATGAATGAGAAATTTAAAAATAATCAGGCTATCATAACTTGAAAGAAAGTTTCTAATAGATTTAAGATATTAGATCTGAGGATTTTTTTTTAGCTTATAAACACAATTTTTCTATACTGTGCTTAGACAGCTGATTGTTTTATTGACATAAGTAAAAAATTACAGATATCTCCTGGATAAAAGTTACTTGTGGGTCTTTCTCTATAATGTCAAACAGATGAACCTATGTTACAGAGCTCTGTAACAGGAAGTACACTGCCAAACCTCAACATCAAGTTATCACCAACTGAATTTAATACAGTAGGAATGAAATATGGTAGGAAATAAAATAATTTCTACTCAAACAAAATGAATTAAAGTAGCTTTGCATGTAAGAAATAAATGAGAGGGTAATTTGTTCACTAGGAACAATTAGAGCTTTTTGCCTATTGTTGTTACTTATTAGATTGAATAAATGATTTTCACAAAATTACCTAATTATATTTTGATCCCTTTTAACTTAAATTTTTATTACATAAAATAATTTCTAATTTCTTTGAAATGGTTCTGCCAAAATAACTCATATGTAAAATCTAGAATTTCATGTCAATCCTAGAAAAGGAGTGAAGAAAATAAAATTTAATTCATAATCTACTGTGAAATAAGAAAGAAAGAGGGATAATTAATACTTTAACATTTCCTGAAAGGCCGAAGATTTTGAAGCTAAATGGCCAGTCAAGCAGGTCTCATGCCAGTTCCCTCCTTATTCAAATATCTGACATAGCTTTCAAGTACAACATTCTTGTTCTTTAAATTATAAATCACATTATTTAAGGTATGTGTGTATGTGATATAAACATAGAAAGAAGGTCATGAGAGGAGTGGAAGAAATCTCAAGGGAGAAATGATGGAAGTTAAAAATCTGTATGAGACAAATACATGGACCATATACTGAGTGAAGCATCTGAGAGGAGGGAAGCAACAGAAAGGATAGAAGCATTTAAGGGGAAAAAACACCAGGAATAGTGAGACAGGAAAAAGAGTGGCAGACATGAATATAATTATAAAAATGTCACAATGAGCTGGGCATGGTGGGGCACGCCTTTAATTCCAGCACTCAGGAGGCAGAGGCAGGAGGATTTCTGAGTTTGGGCCAGCCTGGTCTACAAAGTGAGTTTCAGGACAGCCAGGGCTATACAGAGAAACCCTGTCTTGAAAAACAAAAAACAAAAAACAAAAAAAAACAACAACAAAAAAAAACAAAGCAAAAAAGTCACAATGGAATCCTTCACATTGTATGTTAACCTCAAAATTAATAGAAAGGGGACATTAGTTACATTTTCCTTAATTAACATCAGTATTTACTTAGCATAGTAATTTCCTTTAGTATATTCTATTACACTTAACTTGCTTATATTTAATATACTCTACCTTGTGAAACTGGCTTCCTTGAAAGTGCACCAGTTCCATTAAATCTGGAAATCTACTGAACAAAACCTGGGATCTCACTAGTCATGAGCATGGCATTTAGAAATATGTATGCCTTGGAAGGCAGGAACATTCCAGCACAGCCCTTCAAAGAAAAGGTCTTTAAAACAACTTGCCTGTATTTGAGTAGTAGGTAGTTAAACTCTCATTCTCCCAAGATAAATATTATAAGAAAAAGATCAGAAGAACTCTTATTTCATAAATAGTCTCTGGGACCCAGTGTTGGGTAATGCTTTAATACACTTAAGTTAAAAGGAATGTCTAGTGGTTTTTATCTCCTTATAAGAATGTATGGGGATGATTTCATCCCCAGTCATAACCTCTTAAAAACCAAGTTCCAATCACCAGAATTCAAACAGGCTGAAGTTTAAAAGAATAAGAGAATAAAAATAGAACATGCATACACTTGGCGAAAGTTCCTTGTACTAACCTATAACTGAGAATTCAGTCTGTCCAATCAGGATTGAGACGTTATTTTTCCTCTTAAATATTTAAATTATTCCCAGAAAAGGTATCATTTGTTCTTTTTCCAATTAAAGTATTCTTATCCTCTGTTCATGAATATCCCAACATGGTAGAATATAGAGATACCTATGATTATAACTTTATCTTTCGTTGTTTGGCAATCCAGCCAAATGTTTTTTATTCTTGGCATACACGAGCAGCTCAGAAGTAAAGCAGCATGGGGAATTTTTAAAACATGTCTATACCCATTTTAAATTTTGTTATTACTATTTTGTTCACTCTATACCACTGGCTAATGAAATTTAATGTCGACACTATTTCAAGATCTAAAATAGAGCTAACTAACAATAGGTGAAATCACTGAATTCCACACACTGCAAGTATTTCATATGGCACTTGGTGGTATGATCATTATAGTCATGCAATTAGAAAAAGAATGGTTAAAATATAAATTAAGGATGTCAGCAATAGAGCCATTAAAACACAGAGGAGATGGGTTTTGATTGTCTCTTTGCTATTACAAACCAGAGTACACTTGCCACTGTCTGCATTAAACCTGCATTTTCCCAGAAACTTTTCCTTGCTGTGAAAGAAGATCAAACTTTACCATTTAATTTTGCAGATCATCTATTTACTATGATGTAGTAACAAAGTCCACTCGGTGAGATTTAGAGAGGCTGGGGTAGTGGGTGGAGGGAGCTGATGTCCAAAAGCAAACATGCTGCTTGCCTACTAACAGATGGAAGGAACTGAGCTAGCCTGATTGTCAGTGAGTAGGTTTCTTTTTGGAACCTGTGAGACAACTCAGTAAGTGGGAAAGTGCTTGCCCCGTGACCGCTTGTGGCCTCTTACCTGCTGCTTGTGCCATTCCACCTCTCTTCTCATCTCTGCATGGCTGCACCTGCCTTTACACTTCCCTGAGTCCTCAGAAAGCGAAGAGCTCCCAATGGTCAAGGCATCCTGAAGAACCTATATTAAAAATGAAGCACACTGTTGATAAGAGATTCACTCTCATCTTAGTAATTGTTTCATGATTGTTAGAATCTCCTCCAGTACAAGAGGAGGCATGTTTTATGTTCTCCACGTGGCTGACTAGCTTTTCTGTGTTTCGTTGTCTGCAGGCGTGCATATTTTCCAAGTCTCTGTATTCCCCATAGTGATGTAAAAAGGACTCAACATCCACCATTTTAAGGGGATCACTCATGTTGACCTCCCTGTCTCCTAGAGAAGAAAAGAGAAGACAAAAGAGGAAGAGCCTTCTGCAAAGCCTCTGATTTCCTCCAGTGTGTTTGCTATCTGTGCTATTCAAATGTTGGAGGCACCTAGAAGAGCAGATTCCTTGGGCAGTCTATCTAGAGGTTCTGAATCAGTAGGTCTAATGGGGGATCCAAGAACACTGTTGTAAGCCATGCCATATCTCCAAGGAAATCTATACCAAGTGCCCATTTGCACAGTTAAGGCCTCCAGGCCTGCTGTTCCTCTTCTGCTCTATCTTTTCCCAGCACACCGTTCCCTGAGCTAGCTAGACATATTTATGTTTTATCAAAACATCTATTTACTCCTGACCGTGTGGGATAAAATATGCTATAACTTTATGAATTTACCAAGGAATAAGAAGGCAAAGCAAAGTTGCTATTTGCTAGTGAATTCTCACCCTTTCTCACTTGCCCAATGGGGCTTCATACTCATACTTAGATTATATATGGATGTTACTTGTTAGATTATAAACAGAGAGTTACAATTCATGGTGAGTTTAATAAAAATAGTTTCAACATTTTAACCTTGTAAATTCAAGATGCTCTCATACATGAGTGTCCTCAGCACCATAATTGACAGTGTAATAATTAGTCAAGTGAGTCCTCTGGACTCAGAAAAAACGTTCACCTCAGAGGTCTATGAATTCACTTCCTAGGGAAACAGCTTACAAATCTTAGTGGGGCAAGCAGATAATCATAGTGGCACTGTACTGTCCACACTGCTACACAAGACTGTCATAAAGGCAGAAAGGAAAGCCAGCTTATAGTCTTGAACAGATTTTGTCACACTGGGAATTTTCTACTATTGGGTTTTAGAATCTATACACACCTCCTAGTTCAATGGAAGTATTAATTTTCAGAACATTGCAGGAGAAACTAAAGGAATCAGTATAGCCTCAGCTCCCCCCAAGACTATATTCTCAGCACAAAGAAGAGACAAAGGCAGGAAATAAGAGATAAAGACAAAAGATACAGAATGGGGGAGAAGGGGAAGAAAACAAAGGAGAGGGATATTTGTCCTGGGTTGGAGAGAGAGGACACAGACATGGCCCATAAGAAATATCTAAAGATAAAAGGGATGTGTTAGGATGAGGTGTTTGATTTTAATTGGGCATGTTTATTAGATGAGCCAAAGGGGCGATTTGATTGCTGGATTTCAGTCCTTTGATAGCAGGACCTCAGGAGGAAAAGGTGGCTAAATAAGGGAATAGACTTTGGTGCTATCTTTAAGAATGTAATCTAATGATTTTCAGCAAAGGAAATGGGGAAAAGGTCAAGGCCTGCCAGACCCATATTTGCCATGTTTGGGTTGGCTAGAGTGCCTTTAGACAAAAAAGTATTTTTTGGTTGTGATGTTTTTGTTTTTCTTTTTTCTTCCTCTAGGAGAAAATTAAAGAACAAAGTTATTAAGTAAATTGTTTTTTTAATTAATATACTTATTTATTTATGATAATGAGTTGGGAATCCTTATGTGTGTGAAAGCATTCAATTCAATTCTGTTGTAACCTGTATAAGCTGCATACTTCTAGGCAATAACAATCAAGTTGGATATTTGAAGCTATATGATCAATAGTAAAGAGAGACCTGAGAGGGTGACACAAGTGAGTAACAGCAATCAAACATGCCAAAGGAATGGCCAGGACCTGTCACAAGACTCCTGGAGATCATCTTATTTTGATTGCCTGGTTACCTCTCCAGTGCTCTTCTGAAAATTGAAAAATGAGTCATGAATGAAAAGTGAGTTGAATCAACATTTGTGTCATCTTGGTACTTTCCAACTTCCTTGAACCTGTCCTAGATTAGTCCTTTTCACTATCAGTTCTGATATACAAAACAGCATATATTTGTAAAGCTCATATTAATTATTTGTGTTACTGTCTGTTCCCATTGTTATTTTTAACCCTTGTATCTCTACTGAGTGACTGGGTTAGCAGTCAGCTAAAGGTTGCTCCCAAATTCATGTTCTGAGGTATACTCAAAATTTCTTCATATTTATTGCAATAGGAAAGAAAGAAAGAAAGAAAGAAAGAAAGAGAGAGAGAGAGAGAGAGAAAGAAAGAAAGAAAGAAAGAAAGAAAGAAAGAAAGAAAGAAAGAAAGAAAGAAAGAAAGAAAGAAAGAAAGAGAAAGAAAGAAAAGAATAGTACTCATCATAAAAATCCAAGCATCTGAACACTTAAGAGCTTTGGGGTTTAGTTCTTAGAACTCACATCAGACTATTTCCAACCACTTGTAACTTCAGCTCCAGGAAATTTAGTGCCCTCCTCTGGAATCTGGGAGGGGAGCACACATGACACACAAAAAGACAGAGACACACACACATATAAATAAAAATAAACAAATAAATTTAAGCCTACTACTACTAATATTAATTGTGTGCATCTCGTCACTTTATTTATTTATTTATTTATCTAATCTATATATCTATGCTTTTAAGTGACAGATTCAGTTGAGCACAGTGGGCTGAAATCTTTTGGGGTTTAAAGTATTTGGGGTTTTTTTATATAATTTTATGTTCCTTATCATGAATCAGAGGCAATAAATGATGTGTTATGTTAATGTGATGCCTTTTAAATGATGACACTAAGGTCAAAAATTAGTTATTGCATATGTTGTGAACTTTCTAATCACACTAATTAATCCAATGAACATCTAAGAACTTTGTATGACAAAGGTCTTGTTCTAGACACTCCAGAAACTTCAGGGACCAAAGCAGAAGTTAAGGCTTCACCCTGACCTGTTCTTATCAAACCTTTTCTCCAAGAAGATCCACAGCAAAGCTGTATTTTACAGCTGCTTTGTTGTACGGACAAATACTAACATATAATATGACTTTAATCTAAGACTTCATTTTTCTTCTATTTAGAGAGAAACAAGGCATATTTATAAGTCCTTGCATGTACTGTGTACCACACTATGGTAACCAGGGCTTCTATCATGCGCAAGCCTAACTCAAAGAGCTCACAATCAAAAGTGGTGGATCAGTAACTAAGGGCGGATAAATGTTACACATTATGCACTGGGTGACATTCAGAAATGCCAGGAAAAAATTAGATTGTATCTGGGGCAAGGGCATATGATTTTAATTGAGGTGAGAAGAAAAGTATTTTTTGAAAATATATTTGTGTGAAGACATGAATTTTGTTAGGATTATTTTTTCTTTGATGGGATTTTGTGTTTTTATGTACCAAACTATAGTATTCCTTTTTTCCTTGGAGACACACCTGCTAGGCCTGGAGCTTGCTATAGAGACCAGGCTGGTGTGATCCTCCAGGAGTTGCAGATCCTCCTGCCTCTGCCACCTAAGTGTTGAGGTTATAGTGCATGGTAAGTGTGCATGGCAGTTGCCTATTTCTCTGAATTTAAATAGGTTCTGGCAACCACAATCACCATTAGCAGGAAAACAGCATGCATTAGCATTTTCTCTAAGCATTGCTCCAGTTACCTGGCAACAGCCAGGTGTGTCTAAGCTCCTCCCCACAGTTACCTGGCAAAAGCCAGGTATGCCTGACCCAGTATAAAAGGAGCTGCTTGCCCCCTCCTCTCTCTCTTGCTCTTGCCTTCTTTCTCCCACTCTGTCTCCTTGCCCCCTCCCCCCCCCCAATCTCTCCACGTGCTCATGGCAGCCTCTGCTTCTTCTCTCTTCTCTTCTCTTCTCTTCTCTTCTCTTCTCTTCTCTTCTCTTCTCTTCTCTTCTCTTCTCTTCTCTTCTCTTCTCCCCTCCCCTCCCCTCCCCTCCCCTCCCCTCCCCTCCCCTCCTTTTCTCCCCTCTTCTCTTCTCCCCTCTTCTTCCCTCTTCTCTTCTCCCCTCTTTCCCCCTTTTCTCCTCCTCTCTCTCTCTCCCTGCCTTTCTCTGCCTCTACTAAGCTATCAACTCCCCTGCTCACACCCTGAATAATAAATTCTATACTATATTGTGTGTTTAGTCCCTCAGGGGGAAGGGATGCCTCAGCATGCGCCCGAGGAGGCACCTCCTTCCCCCACATCTCATCACATATCCACAAAACATATTCCCCTGCTCTTTATCTTTTTATAAACACAACAGCATGAGCACATGGAAATGAACCAAAATACAAAACTCTTGAGTGTTTATATGTTTTTGTTGTTTGAGTTTTTGTTTTGGTTTGGTGTTTGTTTGTTTGTTTGCCTTCATGTGGCAAGAGGACCAGGAGCTCAAATGTGATCATATTTATCCAACTTCCTCTGATGCATGTGGAGTAATTTTTCCAGTAGAGGATAAAAAAGAAAAGACATATATTTTCCCTGAACATTTTCTCTCTCTCTGAAGGATGAAATAGAGTTTATGAAGTCTTTCTTTACCTTCCTGTTTTCTCTTGAAGAATTACTTGTGCTGCAAGCAGACCTAATGCCAAGTCTGGCTAGTAAGCATCCTGTCAAAGACATCAGCATACAGCTCACTTGGGTCTTTAAACGGGGTCTGTGAGCATGAGCTGGCATGCAGTCCAAAGTATAGGACTAGACACATTTTAAAGGCCAGCCTGCTACTTGCTTTTGCTGTAGATAATTTCTGTTAATTTGGTCATGAAATAATTGAGCAATGCATATCTCAACTCAACCACATTCTTCAGTATGCCTGTGTTTACACTTGGCTTAGCTCTTGGAAAAACAACAGTACAGGATTTATGTTTTTGTGCTACATTAGCTTTCTCATTCCACAGAATATTACATTAGTTCATGAGACAAAACACATACACATATACATACACCCATATATACAAATGTATACACACATGTACATATACACAAATATATGCACACACTTATATACACATACACATATATACATACATAAACACATATATACACACATGTTCACATGCATATATCACACATATACATTCACAAACACACATGTATATATACATATATACTACACATTACACATACATGCACATATCACACATATCTAATACACACATATATGCATACATACATGCCCACATATACATATACATAGACACATAGGTACATACACACACCTATACAAACATATGCCCACATTCACACACACACTCATAGTCATCCTTTTACAGCAATTCAGTTTCTCCTCTGAGCTTAGCTATTGAGCCATTTGTAGGCCCCCCAAAGCCCTGCTCTTTCAGTGGCTATTCACAGTGGATTCAGGCTTGCTCCCCCGCGGACAGCAGATGGCTCGGCCTTGAATTTGCCCTTGGGCATGCTCCCATAGATCATGCATGCATCAAACCCAGCTCCAGAGCTATCACTTTAAAGAACAGCTTGCTTCCTCAGGAAGCTTTTGTGGTTGACCAAAATATGTGTTATTGTTCACAAACACCCCATGCAGTTATGTAGTTCTTTTTTTTTTTTTTTTTTTTAAAGAAAAAGTTCTTACTGACGACTATTATTTCTCTTTTATTTCTACTTTTCATGGTCCTTGGCAGGGACAAAAATTCCCTAAAGCGTCCTAACCAAATATGGCTTATATGCTGTGGCTAGATGCTCTGTGTAAACTGGAGAGAGCATCCTCAGCAGAAGCAAGAGGAACCTCACTGTGGCCCTGGCTCTGTGGTGATTCACAACCTCCTGCTGAGGCTTTCTTGTTGACTCTCCTTGCTTCACCTGCTCTGGTACCTTATTGAGGCGTTTAATTTCACATGCATAATGCTCTTTCTTCCTGTTGGCCAGAGCGTTGTTTTCTTTCAACAGCTTATTCTCCTTCTTCAGTGCCTGTAATTCTTTCCTTAGGCTGTCCTTTTCCTTCTGAAGAAAAGAACAAGAAAACAAGATCCAAATAAAAAAATTACCGAAGGGAACAGTAGGGCAGAAATCCTCAAACTGACTGCCTAGCTTAGTCATTCCCCAAGCAAGCAAAGGGAACCTGCAAGGCTTTCTCTAACAATCCCTTTGAGCATTATTCTCTGAATAGGGGACAGACAGGGGTACTGAGTGCATCAAAACTTAATGCGATTGTGGTGATGCTGGGGGTAAAAATTAAAGACCTTAATCCTCATATGCAGTAGTCAAATCAGTGGGTGTGGTATGTAATCTACTTCCTATTTCTAAGGAACTGGTTTAAAACATTTAAAAGGCCTGGTCTACAGAGTGAGTTCCAGGACAGCCAGGGCTATACAGAGAAACCCTGTCTCGAAAAAATAAAAATAAAATAAATAAAATAAAATAAAATAAAAAAGTAGGGGAAAAAATCACTGCAATAAACTGATACTAAATAGATCAAGGCCAATCCTTCACCATTCTATATCAAAGACAAGGACAGTAATTTTTAGAAAAATATGGAACTTCACTACAGGTAAATATTCAGAGTACAGCATTTTCATACAGATAAAAGGCAAAATTCCAGCCTCTCACCGGCTGTTGGTGCCTCAGACAATCTCCAAGAAGTTCACTGTTTTATATAACTGGGGCTCCTGACTTACGCCTCTCAGTTCTTCATTTCATACAATAGAAAATTTTGTCGAGTAAATTGGACCCTTAATGAGATTTCTGTCTAGAAAAATAAATATTATAGAATATAGCTAACTCAAGATTCGAAGTAGCTAACATATTGGTTAAAATGTCATTTCAGTCTTTATAATAACTTTCCAATCTAGTTATTATATTTAATAAATCAATCTCAAGCAACTTATTTTCTTTAAAAGGGAAAACATCTCATAGCACTTCCACTAACCCTTAGATGGGTTAATCATTTTCTATTTAACAGAGGTTAAGAGAATAGTATTGTATCACATCTATAAAAGGTTCCCAAGTACAGAAGGAAAAAAAAATATTGAAATTCCCAGCTAGGGTGTAGCTGGAGAAGGAAGTGAGTGTGTGCTGCATGGCAGAAAGGGAGCCCATAAAACCTTGCTTCCTGGTTCACACTGTCAGTAACCCGAGCTAGGTGGGCAAACCTGGGCTATGGTGTGGTGAATATGGCTCCTGGCCGGGAGTGAAGATGCTCAGAGAGACAACATGCATTCCCTTCCTTTGACTGTCAGACTACTGAGATAAGGTTCCTAAGGATTTGGGATCCCCGCCCCCCCCAGGAATCTCATGCTGGGAATGAACCCTAGTGCCAGCCAAAGAGATTTCACAGGGGTGTGTGTGTGTGTGTGTGTGTGTGTGTGTGTGTGTGTGTGTGAATTTGTCAGATTCACAGGGCAGACTGAAGCACAGTGATGACTGATCAGTAAGTATCCTCCAAGAGCCACAACTTAACAAGGACTGCTTAGTGGCGAACACCTCTTGACCTCTGTTTAAAACTGATCGTCAAGTCAGAACCCAGAACATGAACTTGAAGGTCACTGAACCTTTCTTGTTGTTCTTCCCAATGTGGGTGCACACACTGGCTACATTTCCTATCTCAGGTTTTCACAATGAATTGTCACTTTAATTTGCCTATTGAGACTAGTGTCTGAGTCCTGCCTGTCAGGGACACCAGGACTCAGACATCACTCTAGAAGTTCTGCTAAACAATATTGTTGGACTTCTGCACTTAAATGTATGGTAGTGGCAAGCTTTCTTTGTGAATACTTATAATTGTTTTTATTCTTACTATAGTTTCAGAGAAAGGTCATTGGAATTTAACATTCTCCTTTCATATACCTTCTCATGAAGTCCAACCACTGAAGACAAAGCTTGCATCAGGAGAAACCCCTCTCAAACCTGGGTTCAAGCCCCCATGACCTGCTCATGGCTGGACTCAGGATTGTAAACGAGATAATGAGTGGGAAGTGGTTTTTAAAGTATTCTGCTTACTCAGGTGTGGTGACTACTTCTATAACCAACCCCAGGACTTGGGACCCTTAGGCAGGAGAGTAGATAGCAGGTTCAAGGCCAGCCTGGGGTCAGTAAACAAATCTGGGCAAGAGGATTAAGACTGGTAGATTTAGTGAGACTTTGTCCTTAGCAATAAAAGGGAGTCACAGAAGAGGTTCCAAAGCCCTGCAAGGTTCTCATCCAATCAGCCACCTTCTCTTTTCCTGGTCACTGGAGGCACGCCTCCCTCCCTCCCTCCCTCCCCACTGCCCCCACCTCCACTTCGGGGATACTGTGCCTGCTTGGGGCTTCTTAGGGAGCCGGTTTTCATAACCCGACCTTGCTCAACCAGAGGCCACCCACCTCGAGCTGCCTGTCGCCCTCTGTCACACTTTGCTTCTGTTCCTTCACTAGGGTGTGAGTGTTTTCTGTGGCCGCCAGTTTAGTTTTCAGCTCCAGGACCTTAAGGGATCATCAGAGAGGATTGCAGACAATCACACCAGGTTTCCAGCCCAGGGCACTTTGGATCAAAAGTGCCTCACCCCACCCTATTCGGGAGGACCCCCAAGGAAGAGCTCTTCCCTTCTGTAGGTAGGCACGTTTGCATTTTAAAGGGCGCTTGCTCTACAGAGAAAGCACACAATTCGTTCCCTAATGGGATCCTACTCATCTCTCCTTTCTCCAAATCACCCCGTTTCCTACTTTGGAGGAGCTAGAGCATAGAAAGCAGGACTGAGAGCTCCCAGATGTGCCAGATGTGCCCCGCCTCTAGGAGGTAAAGGGCAAGAAGAAGCCGCAGGTGGCTGAGAATCAAGTAGAACCACCCAGGCCTGGAATCTGCCGCTCCACCTCCTGACAAATTAAATCTCTGATAACTTTAGTCATGGTTCTTCCTCCAGTTTGAGGGTTGTACTTGTTCTGATCTCTGGGTTCACTGGCCACTCTGGGAAGTTATGGAAACAGTCTTTCTGGGAACAGTGTTGTTAGAATTTGGAGGCACAGACTGGTCCAGGATGGATAGACCTAGGTGGCCAGACAACTGTAGTGGTGCATTATCTTCCTGTTTCTAAACTTAACTCTTTTGAGTATCAAATGGGGAAGAAAACACGAGGGCTGTCGTATTACTGTGGTCAGCTTTCTTCATTTTGAAAGAAATTATTTAGGGGAATTTACTTCTGTCTTTTTGAAAGTGAAGTGCTTTCAAATAATAATGACTTTAAGTTATTAAAAAAAAAAATTCCCCAAAAAAGTTCCTTTCTGGCTAAAAAGCTTTTCCACTGCACATGCTTTAGAGAAAGCAGAAGGGGGGCATTTCCCTTCCATGGCTCTTATTGCTTTTTCTTTCTGTGTGGAAGGTAGCTGATTTTCTCATGGACTTCTCACTGACCAGACATCAACCTTAACTTGGCAGTAACAACTCAGAGCTGGGAGCACTCAGGAGAACTCTTGGTACAGAGCCTATACTACATTTCCAGCAACTGACTGACACTGTATCCTCAGAATGAAGAGACCGATCATGACGAGAGAACTCTGTTCCACATTTGCCAGTATTTAGGGATCCTCAAAATTCTCTTCTGGCCCAACCAAAATTAAAGAAGCTCCAAGGGAAGAGTTTCTTACCTTTCTTTCATATAACTCTTTCATATTTCGGAATTGCTGGTCCCATTGTTGATTGACATCCAGGAGCTGAAATTATTAAAACTTGGTGATTCAACAAAAGATTTCAATTTATTTGGAAGTTTAGAAAACCTGAGATCACTATTGGAACTTATTTAGAATTTTCAAAGCCGTAGATAAAGGCAGCTCTCCCAGGAAGCTCTGGTTGGACTGAGATGGTTTTGAGGTCAGGCTAGAAAGAGTGGATTGTGAGGACATGGGTAAAAGAGCAGCCACTCACCCCAGAGTCTAGTGGGATCCTCTCAACAGCTAAGCTAAGTCAAGAACTCCAACATCTACTGTAAGACTGCATAAAGACAAATTTCCTTTTAGAGAGGTTTCAAGTAAGATTGTTAAAACAGCCATGCTCAAGGCCTGAGTGTGAATGACTTTTCTCTTTTCCAACTGTAAACCTACAGTTATCTAGGAATCTCATTAAAAACTCCATCTACATTGGAAAAAAGGGTGTCTTAAGTTCTTTCTGTGCAAACTTTATGACCCACTGTTTATTTTATCAGTGTATAGTGCTGCCCAAGGCACCTCAAGAGCCATCCTATAACCTGTCTTATCAAATCAAGTAAAGGAAAAAATGTTTCTATACGGCTCTGTGAGTAACCAAAATAGTTTACATAGCTACATTAGGAGAGTAAGCCCAGCTCTCTTATGAGGAGCCTACACCCACATTCTGGAGTGTACTTTCTTCTTTCCCTGAATACTTCTCTTCTTGTTTAAGTCTATGTTCAACTTCCTTTGTCATAAACTCCAACTCAACTTCATCCTGGCTAATCCTGAAATTCTTTGCTGTGGTGAAGTCAAGGATTTGGCTTCCTCTGAGTGGTGCCCCCATAAGTCAAGGGAACACCTCAAACTGCAGGTAGCAATGCTGGGCTGTGTCCCCCATAGCACCCCTGCGGGAAATTTGGATGGACACATCCTCATATCTCAATAACTGGTTCATGAATAAAAAAAAGTATTACGTCTTAAGCCATGTCTTGACAAGTCAGCTGAGATGTATATTAGAAACTTTTTACTTTTCTTATTTTTTTCATCTTTGTTTAATTCAGCCAGAATCTGGTGAAATTTTGTAAGTATTTATGTTCTGTATGAATTATTATTAGGTGAAGGCTCTCTTTTCATATTTTTCTTGTTTGTTTACTATGTCTACCAGAATAAATTCTTGTTACAGCTTTTCAAAGAATTTATCTTGAAATACAAACTGTACTAATTGTTATCATTTGTTTGCAGGAGACAGACATATTTTTGATTCCTCTTGAATGAAGGTAAAATAAAGTCATTCTGAAAGTATAGATTTTTCAAGAGTGATGTATGTTTTTTGTCATAAGACAGTATTTAAAATACATTTAAAACTCTTTGCTAACTAGAAGAAAAAAAAACCATCTTGGTCTGTGTTTCATTTTTTTGTAAGAAAAGTTCACAATTCTGCAGTTAGCCGCACGAGGCAGATATCAAGAAGATAGACATAATGTCCAAAAACAAATATTAATTAATTAAATAAATAAAAATCCAAAACTTCCACCTAAATATAAACAAAACCAAAAAACTTAATCCAGAGTGGCAGTCATTGGAAAGCTCTTGTGCTGAGAACTCTAACAGTTACTTAGCATACAACTGTAGAATAGATTATGAAGATACTTGGCCTTCCTGCCATGCAGGACTATGCCATGGTGACATTCTGTAATAGGTTAGTGATTTTCCAAAAGGGCACGGCCCTGCCCAGCATCAAAGGGGAGGAGAAGGTTCTGAAGAAGAAAACAAGGAAGTTGAGCTGCACAGAATGAGTCAGCACAGGAACCACAGAAGTCAAGTGTGATGTGTCTGCTTCGCCTTTCACCTCCTCTGTCAAGAAGAAGAGTTCTGACACCCATCAGATCAAGAACACGCCAGCAGTACAACTAACAACATGTGTTAATTCAAAGCAACATCTTAGAAATCACATTTCTTCTAGTGCATTAGACTTTATGGACTTTTTTTTTTAAGATTAACTTTTAATTTTTATTTTATCTGTTTGGGTATTTAGCCTGCATGTGTGTACGTGAACCACATACATGGCTGGTACCATCAGACATCAGAAGAAGCCCTAAGTAAGAGCTCTTGGGACTGGAGTTACAGATGGTTAAGAACCATCATTTGGGTGCTGGGAACTGAACCTGAGTCCTCTACAGAAGTAACAAGTATGTTTACTGAGCACCTCTCTCCAGCCCCAGACAGGGTTTTATTATAACTCACATTGATTAATGCGATCAACTCAGGAAGTCACTGAACTTTAATCCACTGTGCATAAGGTTTTAACAAATCAGATTTTTTCATGTGCCAGTTTACAAGGTTATTGGCAATAAGTTCCCATGATGCGATGCATATTGTGAAAATATCAACAGTTACAAAAGCAGGGTTATAACTACCACATTCATAACATCAACACTTTTTCAGTTGTCATAGCACAAACATGATTTCTAAAAGCTTTTCCTTTTAAAATAGTGTAGTCTAGTACTGTAGAGATAAACACTGTGATTTAATGACAAAACATTAAGGATACCTTATTTTATTCTCAGTCTTAATATATGGCTATGTGACTTTATCTAATATTTCTATATTACCTCTTGTCTCTGTTTTTCCAAGTGTTTTATCTTTCGTTCAAGAGAATTTGTCAAGTCCTTTCTTCTTGGTGGAGCACACTTTAAAGATAATAATAATAATAAAAGGTTGAGATTAAGTAGTCAATAAAATAAAGAGAAGAAATTCTGATCTTCAAAAACCTCATTGATCTGATCTTGTGTTTTGTAAAAAATATTTGTTATAGGGGTTGTCAATATGCATTTGGTGGTATATGCTTAGCATGTAAAAGGCCCTGAATTTGACTCCCAGCACTTAGTACACAAAATCATCATGACAGGGACAAGCTGATGGGCCAGCCTAATATGCTATCTACTGTTCATTTATTTTAATTTCTGAAACAATTCATTAATAAATTGTAAGTAAGCAAAACCAACACATACAGCTAAAATGCATCAATTTGATTACAAATTATGAACAAATTAACTGCCAGTATGACCATTACACAAGCATGTTTTAGAAGTGGGTAGAGATCATCTGGCCCTATGAACTTTAGCCAGCCTTTTTAGGTGGGACATTAGAACACAAGTTTAGACTAATAATAAGTTATCAGCATAATGAGAACTAAAAACCCTGTCTTCAGTTACTTTCCACCCAGGGACTGAGACAATCATTCAAAGAAAGGCCTAAAGTTCTAGAAACTGCCTGCCATCTAGCAAAGTGGACCACCTCCAGGAAGGCTTACAGAACACAATGCTTCCTTGCTGTAATTCAATAGTCTACATACATCCTGTCCAAGTCATTAAGTAATTGAATGAACTGGGCCATCAGGGCACTTCTGAATTTTGTGCTCAGTTTTAGCAGCAGTCGTTACCATGAGCCACAGCCCTAAAAGCCATTCGTGAACAACCAAGAAACCTTGTTCAGACTTATCGGTCTTCACCAAAAGTAGTTGGAGGAAATGACTGGCAATCAGCTTGGGATTTCAAGAACTTCTTTTCATTGGAAACAAATAATAAAGCTATTTTCTAACTTATTCAGGTCTTAGTGTTTCAGGGCTTGATAACATTTTACAGAGAGTGGATGCTGTCCTTTGTTCTTAAGCTTTTAATTTAGAGTCGAGTGCTCATCAGACCACATTCTAAAGACAGTCTTCTGTTGGTCAATAAACAGAGTGATTAACAGTATCTCATTACCTCAAGAGGCCATTTGACTAAACTGGAAGTATGACATCAAAACCTAAGTGGCAGCAATGCCTGGCATTATTGTTGGACTTTCTCTTTTGGGGGATGATTCTGAGAAATTAGGCCCATACTGGATTAGAACTGAGTAAGCACAAAGTGACGTTGGTCTGGAAAATGCTAGAAGCTGATCCTACCCAGCATGCTCTGAGCTTAGCAAGGTAGAGATGCCTTGAGGTTGATTCTAAACTAGTGATCCTCCCCCATAGCATAACATCACAGGGGAACCCGTGAAGGGTAAAGCACCCTGAGTATTAGACCAGTCCTGGAGATTCATAATTCCCCCTTCATGATAAATATCCTAACATCCAACATCGTGTGAACTTTAGGTCCTAACAACTCTTCCTATTTGTGATACAAAAATTGTGAGTAGCAAACATTTGCAGTCTTGGATCTGGTGTCCCACGCACCCTCCAACCCCCCAGCAGTGTTCTCTGTACAAAAAAAAAAAAAGTAAAACACATTGACTCTTGGCTTTTATTTTATAAGTAAGGTTTCTGTACTAAATCTTTAAGAAAATCTACTTGTAACCACAGGAGTACTGATGTACAAGATTCTGAAATAGTCATTAAAAATGGAGACATTGAGAAGAGAAGATAGAGCACAGGGCTAGAAAGAGGTTTTGAAAGAAATATATCACCAGGAATTTCTAGATAGACTAGACTGGTCAGCTTTTTACCATGGATTCTATGCCTCAGGTACATTTTTAAACCAAGCAGAGTCAAACAAACACAAAGCTGTTCATATTTGGAGTAAGTTTTTGCGTGTGTTTTCTTTTCTTTTCAGTTTTTCTTCAGGTAGCAAAGTCATCTGATATCATAGTAAATACAAAGACATTTAGTCATTGGGTTCTAGGAAGGGCCTTCTTATAAAACAAGCAATCCTTCTAAACAATTCCTTATTATCATTTTCTGTGAAATAAAGTCTCTGTTGAAAATGTTTGGCTATTTCTTCTACCAAAACATTCAAGTCAACTGCTAGGACATTCAAGTTGTGACACAGCAAATTAAATATCGAAATGAACAAAGGAATTCCACTTAGTTTCTCATTATGTCTTGGGCAACTCTTTAAGAAGACTTTGAGATAATCCAGCAAGTTGGCAGAGTGGGTAATTCACAGGCCACTGAGACAAATAACTGAATTTGATCTCTGGGACCCACACCGTGGAAGGAAAGGCCTATCATTGGCAGGCAGTCAGTCTTCTGGCCTCCACAGTCACTCTGTGGCATATGTGTATGCACACATTTAAAATAAATGAATAAAAATATACTAAAACTAAGAAAGCATAATAATGAATTCATTGAAATAGTGAATGTTTTTTGTAATAGCTGAAACAAATTATAGCACCAGTTGAATATATTAATGTTATAAGTCTTTTACTGCTAAATATCTTATTTCTAATCACATCTTTACAGTACATGTTTTAGACTTTACACTGAACTAACTTCTTCTACAGAACAAAATCACATAGGAAAAGGAAACTGTGCAGATGTGGTCCTGTCATTTAGTAGAAGCAGCCCAACTCAGTGAGTTCAAAGCCAGTGACTTTTCATTTGTCAAATAATACTGGTTCAAATTCTGAGCAGGTCTCAATTGAAGAAGGTGGTTCAGCTACTGAAGTTCTCTACTCTTTGACCCCTCTATCATCGTGTTCTTGGCTCTGAGTATAGCCACCTTAACCTGACACATGCTCTTACCTCTGTGTGCTCCATGCAAGCTCCAGCCGCACTCAGTCCAGACATGTCCTGGGAAGACAAGGAAGCTGTTTTTCTGAGAGTCTTGTAAAGCAGAAGGAAAAAGAGAGAAAGAAAAGCTCTTATAGTGCCTTTCACGATGAGAACGGGCAAGCTTTGGAAAACCTATGTCTCTGTTGACTCGCGGTAGAAAATAATAACAAGTTCTCCTTAGACTCCAGCAGAAGTGACTGTATGTTAACCACACAGAATAAGGATGCATGAGAAGTGTGATTTTAACTTTTATTGGCTTCCATGTAACTGGGATTTCCCAGGATGTCTCAAGTAGGCAGGCAGTGACTAAGATGTGGGGCAGATTGGCCTTGCTATGTATATAAATTACCCTTCTTCCTTTAGAGCAGTTTCTCCTACTAGAGGAGGAAGTTTCTACCCACAGAATGCCTGGGGCTAACCTAGCTTTTCTTCTGGCCTAACTGCCAGAAATTTATCATATTTACCCAAGTAGTTAGGTCACTGTTGATTTTTTGACAGCTGATTTCTTGTTTCCTACGGGTGTGACTTTCCAGCAATGTCTCCTAAACATGAGTTTAGCTGTGTAGGCCATGGTGAGTCACATGCACCTGTGAGTGCTACGAACTATCACAGAAGCAAAAATAAATAATAATAATAATAATAATAATAATAATTCTTAACAAAATAAAATGTATGTTGCTTATACACCAAGCCTGGCTTTCATATTGAATACTCATAAGCTGAGTTCAAATTTTTTACCAAGGCATTTGCTTAAATCATTAGATCAATTTTTCCTCCAACATTTTGCTCTGCCTTAATTGGCTGGCTCCTTCCTGTCCTGCTACAGACCTTTCAGTTAATGGTGTACTGGAGATGGGCTGCATAGGGGGCTGAGGGCATTGAGGTGTACTGGAGATGGGCTGCATAGGGGGCTGAGGGCATTGAGGTGTACTGGAGATGGGCTGCATAGGGGGCTGAGGGCATTGAGGTGTACTGTAGATGGGCTGCATAGGGGGCTGAGGGCTTTGAGGTGTACTGTAGATGGGCTGCATAGGGGGCTGAGGGCTTTGAGGTGTACTGTAGATGGGCTGCATAGGGGGCTGAGGGCATTGAGGCATTGGAGCTGTTCTTTGGACGGAATCTTCTGGAACAGAAACAAGTAAAGAAGGGGTTGCTGAAATGAAAAAAAAAAAACTTCTTTAAGTTCAGTCACATGACTGGAGCCTTTTGTAGAGTCACCCCCATACAAATAGGATAAAATGAAAAACAAAACAAACAAAAAACAGAAAACTAGAAACAAAGAAAAAACTCTGGGACCATAAAAGTTTTAAAAGCAAGTGTGTACATTTCTGAGGTCTGACCTTCCTTTTCCATCTATCAGATAGTCAGTCTATCTCTCACTTTCTCCTACACTACTCCATGTTCCTGTCATATTAACTTACCTTAACAACCTGAAATGAGGCTTTTCTGTTCTCCCTTGTGCCCTTGAGCATGCCCCTTTGCCACCCTGCTCCCTGCCCATAGACCTGGTGAACTCAGAACCTCTCCTGTCCTCTGACTGTACCCTGTCTCTTCTCCCCAACCAGAGGGAACACTTCTCCAATTTTGACCATGAGTTTCTTTGTCACTGTGTTCATCTCTGTATCTACATGCTCTAGCAATATTAAACGTATTTCATAATATGAGAAGATTGGTGAATCTCTGATCTACTATACTCCAAATGTGTGGATTTTTGTAAGTGCATTTGCTTACTTCCTGCTATTTTGGGGGTGTGTTCTGAAGATACATATGAGTGAAAGAAAGTTGTGCTGCCTTAGAGCAATATCCAAAAATACCAGTGGGAGTCCAATTGTTCCTGTAGAGTTCTGAAGGTAAAAGTTATGACGCACACATGCTCTGAGTGTAGAGGAGAGAAACAGACGCTGGCGTGTTATCCACACCGAGACATGCTCATCAAAAATAAAAAAAAATCTTTAATGGGAAAGCAATTTTATTCCAACACACACTCATATAGCCTCCTTCCAGTCCCCAAATATACATACTCAGAGGAAGGTGTATACAGTTAAAAGTTCTTTACGCTTTTCTGTGGTAGGTTGTACTGGAGTATGAGAGGCAGCAATGTGAACCCTCAAAAATGGTCTAAAAGAACATTCTCTTCAAATGTCATCCTTGGCATGTCTGTCCCTGACGTCTTCCTTGCCATGGATCCTGACCCAGGCTCCTCATGTGAGGTATGATGGCTTCTGTCATGTCAAATCCTACAGCTTCACAATTCTCATCATAACTCCTCTGTCTTTTCTGCTGTGCAGACTGATAGCAAAGTGAGTTTCTGTGAGTTCTTGGTCCTAAAACATATGAATAAGCTGGGTGTGGTGGCACACGCCTTTAATCCCAGCACTTGGGAGGCAGAGGCAGGTGAATTTCTGAGTTTGTGACCAGCCTTGTCTACAGAGTGAGTTCCAGGACAGCCAGGGCTATACAGAGAAACCCTGTCGTGAAAAACCAAACCAAACAAACAAACAAAACCTCAAACAAACAAACAAAACAAAAACAAAAACAAAACCGTATGAATAAACATTTCCTGAGGAGACTGGGAACATCAGTAGGCCTGGGCCAGGAATGAAAAGAGGCTCTACAGGCCTTGGTGCCTTGGCTCCACTCCCTCTCAGGGGTGACTCTCACTCATTCTTTTTTTCACAGAAAATCTCACCTGTTGAGGTGACTTTCAGAGAAACTGAAGTGTTATCTCCACATCTCCAAAGCAATTTTAAAGCTTTCTCAATCATGAAATTGCCAAAGTAATATTTTACAATAGGAGAAAATAAACCTAAGGAATTTTCAGGCACTTATCAGCAACTATCATTGGTGATATCGACCACACTTTTCTCACAATTAGTCTGAGAAGATAGCATGGCATGTCTGCCGATGTCTGAAGGCTTTCTTTGGCAGGCACCTGAATCGATGTGCATGGAGGTTGAGGGGCACACACTATTTTAGTAAGAGACAGAGGATCTGAAAGGAACATGTTCTAGTTGTAGGGTTAGGTCACCTGGCTTCATACCTCAGCTCTATCACTCAAGGCTTGTGACTGGGTAAGATGTTTCAGCAATTAAAGGGCCAACTCCAACATTATGCGGTGGGATAATGGTAATATCTTTCCCAGAGTAGCTTTTTGTGATAGTGAAGATAAAAGCTTGGGTAGTAATCATAATGTGATATTTAAAATGGGCTAATCAAGCAGATTGCATAACAAAGGAGAGGGACATCCCTGTTTGGTGGGTCATTTACTATGCACTTGGGAGTGAGTTCCAAAGGAAAATAAGTAAAAGTCCATGCTTACAAGGACATTTGCATATTCAGTACTCATGTGTGTGTGTCTATAGATGCTGACAAGCATATGTAGATGTACTTATGTACACATATATGTGATGCTGTATGTATATCCATATGTAAACTGGGCAATACATAGAAGCCCGAAAATAAGTGCTAATGCCAGTACAGCAAGTAGCAGTTCAGAACAGAATGCTCCTTCTCCTCTATTCACAGTCATGGAAGAACTTAAGTGTCCAGGGTTATACAGATGGTGAAAGCTGAGAGTGTGAAATAAAAGAGCAGCTTAATAAACACTACAGGGATGGCCAAAGCCAGGCACAGAGGTCTAAGATGCCCATTTTAACTAAAGAAGACCTTATGCATATGAGTCTAGCTACAGAAACTATTTGTGTTTTCCAATTTCAGAGAACCTTGAACATAGCAATTAAAGTGGATTTCTAGTAAAAACAAGTCTACAGGATATGTATTGTGTATTACATGGCAAAGATGGGCATCTGTGCACAAGGTAATAGAGCCTAGCAAAAGTAGTATGTCAAATATGTAACATTCTGTGCCAGTCAACATATTTCATCACCAGTTGATCCAGACCTCAGTCATGCCAACTCTAAGAGCCCATGTTAATAGCCATTTTGTCATCTCTGATGGGATGTTTTGGAGTTACATTTGTTTCCACACTGAGACCCATTTTCTACATTGCAATTAGTGAAATCTTATTCTCCAGACCGAAAGCCTTAGTGTGATTTTTAACTCCTCTTTGGATCTTAGTGCCTGTATTCTTTTTCTATGGACTTTTTCTAGACTGTGTGACCCTGAAACAATAGCTTTCCACTGCTACAAAGACCTAGAGCATTACCACTTGGGTGACTGATAAGTGGCAATGAAATAAATGCCTTTTCACAACTGGCTCAGAATGGGGGAAGGTGTTACAAGTCTGCTCCCTGCTTTTATCCATAGAAACACATCTACAGCTATGCGTAACAGTGACTATCCCTGACTCTGTCATCTTGTAGTCCACTGAAGTGGCCTCACTTAAGATGCTCAGTCTTTGGACTGACAGCAAACCATTGTTGTATTGAAAGACCCTAAGCCTGTTCTCAGCAACTTCTTGCCACCTTCTCCCTTTGTCAGCACAGTAGCTACTGTGTGACTTTAATGTCCATGTGTCTCATCACATTTCTGTGAAAATGATGTTTGATCTTAGTCAGAAGGCCAAGAAAAGATTACATGTAGAAATTATCAGTCATAAAAGCCCATTTAAAGGGTTTTGCAGAAGCCTGCAAAGAATTTTTATAAAAGAATTTGGGAAATTGATATTTCAATTGATCCCTTAGAGCAAAAAGTATACTCCCCCCCCCCCTTTTTTATAGTGATCATTACATCTGTGTCTTCTCTAGTAATGACTAAAATTGCTTTGTTAAGCAAATTTAGGCCTCTTTTTTCATGGAAGGATTTCCGAGTAGTCAAGGTATTTGTTAGCATAGGATGGACAGTATCATACAAAAGTTGTGCTTCTTGGCAGATTCCACAATGAACTTGCAGGATCCTATGTGCCTTGTACCTTTAAATGGGCTTTATAACTGATAATTTCTACACATAATCTTTTCTTAGCCTTCTGACTAAGATCAAGTATCATTTCCTCATAGATGTAATCCTTGAGTCTCACGTAGGCAATTATTTTTCTGTTCCCTAAAAGGGCCATTCATCCAGTAGCATTGTACCTCAGAGGCTCTACTATAATATCATAGTCTGTTTTCTTGCTGCTAGGCTTTCTTGCCTGCTTCTCACCACATTCCCATTTCCTCTGTGCAGTGAGTCAGTCTCTTGCAGTTCTCTAATCTCTTTATTTATTTTTAGTAAGAGATGCCGAGAAAAAAAAAAGAGAGCTTTGCATTTGTTTCAGAACCTTTAATTAAATTATACCTCTTCTATTCCATTATCTTCCAAATTCATCAAGTCATAAACTCATTTTCTGCTCCTGCACCAAGAGTCTACCTACCATTCTAGTGATGACTCCATTCAAAGCGAAACCAGAGCTGCCTTCCACAGTTCCTTGGCCACTGGCCCAGTCCTGTCTACTCAAATAGAAATGTTCCGATCCTTTTCATTCTGTCGTTATCACAATGAAAAGTGTGAAAGTGTTTGCTTTGTTCTGGGCAGAGAATTGCCTCCTTCAGAGTGTTAGTGCATAAATCCCAGTTCAGCCACTTGCCCTGGAGACCAAGCTATTTACTCAAGGCATCAAATATTTGAAGATACATTCAGAGGACAGTCTGGAGCGTGAAGAATGAAGACTCCCTCCCTAGGCTGTTCTTTTGAGAAAGAGAGAAAGGGGCATAATGGTTGAACCAAGTGTAGTGCTGTGCCAAGAGGAGATGCTGCTCCTGAGAGGCTGCAGTCACTCCTGACTCCAACCTAAGCTCAGTCCCCAGATATCTGACAGGAGGGAGGGGAGAATAAAAGCCAAACTATAGAACAATGGTTTTAGTTAGACTTGAGCCTAGGTATGGATTCTAAATCCTATGAGCTGTAAGATGATGCAAAAATTATTTCACGTTATTAAATCTTTTTCCCATCTGGACAGGGGTAAGGATTAAATAGGCTAAGATAGAGAAATGCTTTGCAAATTGCTGGCTCAGAATAGTTACTAACTAGACACCATCCAGAGCCCAAACATAGGAACTGATAGTAATGATACACATCTCTGGAAAGTAATAGAAATTCAAGATGGCATGAGGATCTTGCATAACTAATGCTGAGGGCAACATTTCTTATCCTCAAAGGTGGAAGCCGCCGCCGCTATGTGCAGCTGCCTTTGAAACATCAGAGGGCATACCTCAGCTGGGGAATGCTTGGTACAGGATGGTTACCTGACAGTGCTCCAGAAAGCAGGCATCTAGGTAAGAGATAGATGTATAAAAAACATAAGCAGACTGTGGAAGACAGACATAAGAAAGATCGCATGGCATCTTTCGTGTGAGAACAGGGAGACTGCTTCTGTGAGTAGGATGGTTTGGGCCTAAAGTGTATTTCCAAATCTTTGTGTGCTAAAAGCTGATAGGCTTTGGACGTGATTGGATCCTGAAGACTCTGATTTAATTGATGGATGGATTAATCCTTGGATATATTTACAATATTACAACATTATTTGGAAGTGCTGGAAAAAAGGGGGTGGAAACTAGATGGAAAAAATAGGTTAGTAGGTTCATGGCCTGGAAAGGTACCCTGGTCCCTGGCTACCTCTGCTCTGTGGCTTTCTTTTCCTGGACACCATAAGGTAAGCAACATGGCTCTTCTGGACCTTTCTGCCATCTTGTGTCTCATAACAGCTTCAGAAAATGAAGCTTTTTAAAAAAGTGAGCCAAAGCTTTCCTCCTTTAAATTCTCAGACATTGTTCACAATAATAAAAAACTTGATTCCCATAAGTACACAGTACATTAGTTCCCTCTATGGATCCTGAGAATGATTTATAAGGAAATTGTAGGGGCAATTTATTCTAAATCTCACTCTATTATAGCCCATGTCATTGAACAAACTGTTTATTGCTGATATCTTTTAGGGAAATCCCCATTGTGATATAGTTTGTATGATTCTAAACAACTTAACTTTCTAAAAACCTGTGACCAACCAGTGGGATGGCTCAGTGGGTAAAGATGTGTGTCAACAAGTCTGATGACCTGAACTTGATTTCTGAAACTAACATGGTAGAAGGAGAGAACAACTCTTTCCAGTTGTCCTCTTATCTCCACAAAACTTGTCTTGGCATATGTATATCAAATATATGTACACATATTTACAAAATTAAAAAAGATTGAACATAACAAATAAAAATTTCATGACTAGTAGAGAACATAAGTTTATTCATGTATGACCCTAGAACTAAAGTAATAACACTTATGAATGAAGTATAAAGAAGGCAGATGTTTACACCGAAGAAGGGAGGGACTCACACTGTACGGGAGCATGTACATGGCAATAGGTTTTGTGAATGATCTGAACAGGGACAGAACAGTTCATTCAGTAGGCAAATATACAGGGATTCTGTTGGGGGATTGGTTGTAATGGTTTTTCTTATCTCGGCTACCAAAAAGCTGAACTTCCTGATCTGAGAGTCTCTGCCCCCAGCTGGCTTCACTGATAATAAAGAATTGCCATACAGCCAATGGCTGGGCAGAGAGATGGAGACAGGACTTTTAGATTGCACAGGCGAGACACTGGGAAAGAAAGGAAAGACTGAGAATCACCATAAGGCAGAAGGATCAGATGAAAGAGCTCAGGAAAGAAAGCAACCAGCCATATAAGAATCCAGAGAAAATGGTCCTAGTGGCCATGCCCCCTGTTTGGATCTGGGTAGCAGAGATGAAATGTGGATTTAGCAAGTTGACCAGGAAAGTTGGAGGGGAGAATGTATGCTAGTCACGGGGAGGATTAGAAATGCCCAGCCATTGAATTAGTAGTCAAGGCGCATCAAAATTAGTGGGCATATTTGTGTCTTTCATTCGTAAATCTCGTGAGCTCTTGGGAGGGTGAGCACTTAAGCCAAAGTGGTTTAACTAATTCACCACTACAGGCTTCCGGAAGAAAAGATGCAGTATATGAAATCTTACAGCCCACTAGAGGATTATGGAGTGACTTTTTGAGAAGTGGCAGAACAAGCATATTTTGAGAGGTAGAAGAATATGCAGACTGCAACAATGTATTGTGGGGGAAATGCCCATGAGTGATTTTACACCCTTGGTACTATATAATTTTGTAGACTTTGGCAATGCTTTAAATTATTTCTGGAGCTTAATATTTTTATTAGTAAAACAAAGATAAAGATGGCCCCGATTCTCATTATAGATGTCGAAGTAACTATAAATAAACATTAGATCTTTCCTTTAATGCATGCAGAGGACTTTCTGCATCATGGAAATACTTCCCTCTCTGCTGCAGGTGAAGGAAAACAGCTTTCAAACTTCAAGGGCTCAGCTGTAAAGGGAAGGCCAAAAAAGATATCATAAAATCCAAAGGGAAGAGGATAGACCTAAAAAAAATCATCTTGAGTCAGGAGGTAACCCAACTCAAAAGAAAACGTGAGTGAGTGTGTGTGTGTGTGTGTGTGTGTTTGTGTGTGTGTGTTCGTGTGTGTGTGTTCTATTATAAGCTTTTAAGTCTTCAATAGGTATATCCACAGAGGTTAGGAATAGATTAAGGGACTAGGAGGGAGGAAAGGATCTCCCAAGGAAGAGGAAATAGAATATATAGTTAGGGAGAGACAGGGAGGTGGACTGGAACAGAAGAGTAAACAGAGAGAGGGAGGGAAAGGGGAGAAAAAAATGGACTATAGGGAGGGACAGCTAACACTAAGCTCCATTTGAGGGGTCATAATAGAAACCTACTGCAGGCCTTGTACAACCACTCTGGAAATCAGTTGGCGGTTCCTCCGAAAATTGGACATAGTACTACCGGAGGATCCAGCAATACCTCTCCTGGGCATATATCCAGAAGATGGTAAGAAGGACACATGCTCCACTATGTTCATAGCAGCCTTATTTATAATAGCCAGAAGCTGGAAAGAACCTAGATGCCCCTCAACAGAGGAATGGATACAGAAAATGTGGTACATCTACACAATGGAGTACTACTCAGCTATTAAAAAGAATGAATTTATGAAATTCCTAGGCAAATGGATAAACCTGGAGGGCATCATCCTGAGTGAGGTAACACATTCACAAAGGAACTCACACAATATGTACTCACTGATAAGTGGATATTAGCCCAAAACCTAGGATACCCACGATATAAGATACAATTTCCTAAACACATGAAACTCAAGAAAAATGAAGACTGAAGTGTGGACACTATGCCCCTCCTTAGAAGTGGGAACAAAACACCCATGGAAGGAGTTACAGAGACAAAGTTTGGAGCTGAGATGAAAGGATGGACCATGTAGAGACTGCCATATCCAGGGATCCTACCCCATAATCAGCATCCAAATGCTGACACCATTGCATACACTAGCAAGATTTTATCGAAAGGACCCAGATGTAGCTGTCTCTTGTGAGACTATGCCGGGGCCTAGCAAACACAGAAGTAGATGCTCACAATCAGCTAATGGATGGATCACAGGGCTCCCAATGGAGGAGCTAGAGAAAGTACCCAAGGAGATAAAGGGATCTGCAACCCTATAGGTGGAACAACATTATGAACTAACCAGTACCCCGGAGCTCTTGACTCTAGCTGCATATGTATCAAAAGATGGCCTAGTCGGCCATCACTGGAAAGAGAGGCCCATTGGACACGCAAACTTTATATGCCCCAGTACAGGGGAACGCCAGGGCCAAAAAGGGGAAGTGGGTGGGTAGGGGAGTGGGGGTGGGTGGGTATGGGGGACTTTTGGTATAGCATTGGAAATGTAAATGAGCTAAATACCTAATAAAAACTGGAAAAAAAATCTTTAAAAAAAAAACCTACTGCAGTAGGAATTCTCAAAAAAAATTATATATGAAAGAAATGTAAATAGAATCACCAAATAACAAGAGAATGAAACCCTGACTAGATTTCTTTCCCCATCAAATGAAAACTCCAAACCCCAAAATGAGTTACATATAATTAAGTTATTGACCAAGGGGCAACCTCAAACAACTCACACTATTGCTACGGCTATTGGTTTCCCCCCCAAACTGATGGTAAGACCCTATCACTGGGAACATATCTTGTTGAATATGGGGAATTTAAGGTGTGGCTTAACTAGAGCCTTCACACCAAATGAAGTATCACTAGGTCATGGTAGTGGTAGACTGTAGAAGACAGAGGTGATAGAAGGCAGTGAGGAAACAGTACCTCTGCACATTGCAGGACTGGTGTACATATGAATTCACAGAGACTGTGGCAGCGTAATGCCCAATTTGGGTATTGTTTTGTAAACCTTGCTTGTCTTTTGCTTATATTATGGTTTTTGGCTTTGAGGGGTTATGGGTTTTGTTGCTGCACTTGTGTTTCTAATGTTTTCCCTTTGTTTCTTTCCCTTTGTTTGTTTTGTTTTATTCTGGATTGATTGTTTCTATATTTGCCTGTTTTCTAACGAAAGAGACATGGACTTGGAGGGGAAGGATCTGGGGGAATCTGAAAGGAGATATCAGAATATATTGTGTGGAAAAAAATTATTTCCATTCACAAAATAAGTGCATATATCTAGAAACTCCAAATTTGAGGTAAGAGAGTTGGCGTTCTTCCAGAGTACCTGAGTTCGTTTCTCAGCACTCACTCACCACTTCCTGTCCTGCCGTCTCCAGGTGATCTAATCCCTGGGGAGTTCGTTGGCCACCAGAACATGGTCCGTGAGTGAACCTGCTTGAGGGGACTTTTTGAGAACTTGTGGAATAACTCCAAAGAAACAAGGCAAAACTCTTGTTAATCTCTGTTTCTTCATAACATGGGTTGTGCCCTTTCCAGGTGTAATAAAGGAGTCGGTTTACTTTAGATTACACATTATTATTCAAAGTGATCTTTCCAAGCAGGAGTTGGTCTGTGACTGTATATGGCCTAACCATTGGTTCTCACCTTCCTAATATTGTGACCCTTTAATACAGTTCCTCATGATCCTTTGTTGCTACTTCATAACTGTAAATTTGTTACTGTTATGAATGCTATTATGTTTTCTGATGGTCTTAGGTGACCCTGTGAACGTGTCATTTGATGCCCAAAGTGTCATGATCCACAGGTTGAGAACAACTGGATGTGACCTTGCCCTTGTGACCTCAAGTGAACTTTGCCCATATGATTTTGCCTAACCCTCAGAATGCCCTCAGCATATAAATTGCCTGATGCCCCAAATAAAGATGTATGTTGCACATGCACTTCTATCCACTTCATTTTAGGCTCCGTTCTCCCAGGTTCACACTGTCGGCTAAGGCAATACCAATAGGTACTTTCACACCAGTGGCACACACCCACAATTTCCAAGTCCATATGTAGGAGGCATGTGTGTCTTACAGTTTCATGAGCTAAGAATTGTAGACACACTCTTGAGTCATATTATAGGCTCAAGGAGGTGACTAAAGGAAACAATATGAAGAAAAATGAAAAGAAAAGGACCAGAGAAACAAAGTGTATGAGAAGACTGTAGATATCCGTGTGTAACACATTAGAAGAACATTGAATTCTGGGTAGTGTGGATTGAAAGCGAGAGGACGGATGAGCAGAAATGTACAAATGTCAACTACATTTGCAAAGGTAGAAGCTTTCTTTGTTTGTTTGTAAAGGTTTTTGTCTGTTTGTTTTTGGATTTTCAAGACGGCTTCTCTGTGCAGCCCTGGTTGTCCAAGAACTTACTCTGTAAGCTGGGCTGGCCTCAGACTCAGAGATCTACCTGCTCCTGCATGGGATTAAAGGAATGCATTACTACCACCCAACTAGAAGCTACTAATTTTGTGCTGTGGGTTTCGATGGTGAGGTCAGTAGGCTCAGCTAAACTTTGAAAGAGTGGGAAGATAAACGTATTTCAAGTTGGCATGTGGAGGTAGAGTGTGGCCACACGGGAGCAGTACTGTTTAGCAATTAATCTTACAGTGATGATTTTCACAATGTGCTCTTCCGGATCTTATTTGCCTCTTCTGTTTTCTTGTTTTTCAACGGCTGATTCACAGCTCCTTCAATTTCTTTAAACCCCACAGTTTCCTTCTTATAGTCTCTGCAGATGCCATTCACTCATGGGCCACAGAGAAGTTAGAAAACATCAGCCCTTCAACAAGTTCCCATTAAGCCCACACAGTGGTTAGAACTTGATACCCTGTGATGTATAAAGACAGAAGAGGGTTTTCCTACGAAGCAGGATCCATGGAAGCAAATGCACAGAACAATGAGAAAGTTAGTTAGGAGCCTAGCACTGTGTGGTAAGAGAACACAGGCCAAGATTATTATGGAGATGTCAGTAGTCCCTAGCACATTTCCTTCTGAGATTAGATAAGCATTAGAGGAGAAAGAGCACATCTTTTCGGTTAAGGAAGAATAATGCTCTGATAGCTGAATAGGCAAGAAACTAGAGGGGGCTATTTTAAGCATTCTAACCGCTGCCAGAGGCTCACTGATAACTTTTAAAATAGCCAGGCTTTTCAGGAAGGGTGGCTTAAACAAGAAATAACATCCCTCCTTTCAGTGACATGAACCAAAGAGATTTAGGAGTAATAATAATTTAGTAATACAGGTGTGTGTGTGTATGTGTGTGTGTGTGTGTGTGTGTGTGTGTGTGTGTGTGTGTGTGAGAGAGAGAGAGAGAGAGAGAGAGAGAGAGATCCTGAAATGTGCTCCCTAACAGTGATGCATTTTCAAGGTAGGAGTCTTATAGTGTCTATGTCTGTGTTTAGTGATGGCTGAAGCTTGTAGAATTCTGAGATATTTCTTAAGAAAAAAAGCATGTGAATTTATTGTTGCAATTTTTCTATGGCAATATATGTTCTTTAGGGTCATCTAGTCCCCATTTGCTCTACACAAAATATTTGTCTTGAATTTTTATAGCCTTCTGTGTGCTACTTTACTGATAAGAACTAAAATTACTTTGATCAAAATCTTCTATATTCATTTTTCAACAGCAGCCATGAATGCAAAAGTACGTTGGATCTTCGAAATGATTGTTAGAGATGAGTTCTAAATTGAGGATTGTCCAGATCTGCGTAGTCCTCTGTGTTTTATGAGGCATCCCTAAAAGCCATCTACCACATCCCAAGCAGGAGCTTATTATCTCTACTTACACAGCAGTACCACAAACAAACATCTTCAAAGAAAGTAAAAATCCAAAACAATTCCTTAGCAATAAAGCGCTCCTCCCCCACTCTTTTAAGCAATGCAGAAAGAAATAAAATCAACTGCAAACAAACATGGATATGAATTGTGCTGACCTTAGCCAACTGGGTCACCTTCTCCAAAGATAGATGCCATTGGTACTCAGTTCTCTTTCTAGTAGCAGGATTCAGTTCTTGTTCTCCTTTGCTTTAGGCCTCTACCTAGCAGGGCCCTCATACTGACTGGAAGATAAGATTTGTTCTGATTCATAGTATGCATCTTCTCAGCATCAAGAACGATCATGGCTGACTATAAATGACTTCGATGAACACATTGTCAAGTGTGTGTTGAGAGAAAGCAGGAAGAGAATGACACCTTACCTTTGGAGAATGGACATTTCTGTGGCTTGCTGTGGTCTCTGGGCCACCTGCTATCAGATCCCGGATTTTGTCATCAAGCTCCATGCTCTCACATCTGGAAAGCAGGACACATATGACAAATGTGATTGAAA